>NC_142672.1:13681199-13776199 GCF_964200805.1 Pocillopora damicornis
TTAAACTGTTTTATTCCGCTCTCGTATTCGCTTGTTTACATCGGGTGTGTAAAAAGCTACTCTGCAAAATTTGTAAGAAATCACTCTCTTATACGATATTTTCTACATTGTGATTGGTTGTTGCCGAGTACTGATTTAAAAAGGTCATTCAAGGTTGCGTTGATTATGTAAACCATTCAATGTCCATAATGTTCGCACTCATCATCTGACATGTGTCACGCACGAACCAAAGTCTCCGACACTTTAGCACGATTGAAATTTTCCCAGTTCAATTCAGAACGCTACAATACCAAGAAGGGAGGAATTGTCAGATCGAAGACGCGTTTCAAAATTTCCACTTCGCCGTTGCCCCTTACTTTGCTCGGTAGGGAAGGAAAGAGCCATTGAAGATCTATTGTTTTGTGCGATTTTGTAAGGGGTATATTTCCTAGCCTTTTTGTTTCTGGCGCGACCACAAGTAATCTCCGAGTAAAATTAAAAAGCATACAACAAGGAGAGAACAGCCGTAAAAATTGTGTTCAAACTAGAGAGTAAGACCATGTTGTGTTTCATTGTTCACTCAGGCGGAAAAGGAAATATATTAATGATCCGTTGATCGTGTAAGCTGATTAAAAGTCTGCAGAAAGTCCTAGGAAGATCCATTGTCGGTAGTTGATGGAGAAGATTTAATAACCTCATCTCACTTGTCTTAATATTGAGCTACCTTAAATTAGTTTTCTCGGTGTTGAACTCAGGAGGTCCATGATGGTTGCTATGTCAGCAACAGCAAACACCAGTTAAGTCACAGGCTCACCAAGTCAAGTCAGACTTTCGGTCTCTTTACGAACGGTGCTGCGAAGCTATTAAATTAAAGCTAGTTGTTTCTTGCAGTGGTTCTATCGATTGAGAGAAGAGTCGCTCTTTCTTCACGGTTGCAGTGCAACTATCCCTTAAACAAATCTGTAAAAACCTTGAGATCCTGCGGCAAATGATCTAAAATTTTTTCGACGACCGTGGCACTGTTTATAAATGCGAACAGAAACCGCGTGGACGTTTAAATCTAGCTTCGTAAGCGCGATGCTAATCGAACATCGTCCTCTTCTGAATCTATACCAAAAATCGCTCATAATCTTTTCTTATATCCTTAAAGCAAAATACGTACTTGAACTCAGACGCTGAATTGCAAATTTACCCGAAAAATGGAAAATTGATTCACTTCAATTTTTTTTTTGTTTATCTCGATAACCTTCACGCTAACACGTACCACTTTGCAAAAAATATTAACAAGTAACATTATTTTGCATAAATTAGAGTGACGTCACGGAACACGATTAGTGTTTGGTTTGCGCAGACGTTCTCTCGCCTCCATTTCATTTTAGGGGTGGGAGGGTACGGCTGCACGTAGGCTTAAAAAATGGGCTTAGTTTAAGGATACTCTTAAGTCTAAAGAAACAAAACACCTGCTTCATTTGACGCCTTGCTGAACGACACGAGGGAACTTGAACGAAACTAGCTCTACTCATTGCATTCTCAGGGTCCAAACCATATATCCTTCGAAGTTTTCTAGGAAATTGTTGACTTTTTCGTGATTGATATGTGTTCGAAACCTATGTTTTGTTTGATAACTGCTCAGAGACGCAAACATTCGCTCAAGGTTGCTAGAACCGCAAAAAGGTGCTCAAAAGTTGCCGGGCACTGTGATCGGGACGGGCCTATTGACAGTTATCGAATTTGGAATAAGGTCCGCAGCCCCAGCTAGACGATTAAATATCATGCTAGACGAGTATGTGTAAATGTTTAACCGCTTCTCTCCAACTTACATGAATAACGAATTCCAATGTATGATCTAAATCACACATTTTAATCCAAAATTTTTCTCCACAAGCAACTAGGTGATCATTCAGCCACCCAATCAGCTTGATCCCCCCCACCATTTAGCTACTTTCAAGTGTTACTCACCTGTATATTTCAAATTGGTCGGTAACTTTTAAGCTGACGGATCCAATGTTGGAAAATTTATTCTAGTGGTTGTTTGGGTAAAGCAAGCGGTTAAGGAGGAGCAATGCATCCTTCACCCAGCACCTTTTATCAAATGTTGAACATAGACCAGACTTATTTATGGGAAGGTATTCCTCTTTGTCAGTGTTTTGTTCGTTCACTCGCAGAACCACAGGCGGTAAGCTCACGTCTCGAGAAAAAGCAAACGTGTGACTCGGTGTTAAGTGACGAGAGGAACCGTTGAGAATTTGAACACGTTATAAGGAATAGTATCACTGTTATTCCTGTCATAAGACGAAGTCAAGGCTGCACGCCCTGATTTCGACCGTTGACCACGCGGAGGTGGTTTACGCCCTGAAAATCCTCCCGATCGGCATTTTTCTCAGCCACAGCTTACGATCTAAGATCACTGCTCTCTGGGACATGTCTCGATACCAAAACTCCCCGCGCATTTCGCTGAAAACGAGCGTTTTCTACCTGCATTTCCACGTTAGCTTCTCTCTGTCTGTGCTCATGATGACTAGACTGAAAACGGTCACAAACTACAAAGTAATACAAGTCTAACTTTGCAAGCATCTCTTTAGAACTTCCTGAAACAAAAAATGTAATTGTAAGGCATATAACAGTGCTGGGAATAAATATGAGGTCTGAGGTGGGGCCAGAAGTGAGGTGATGGGGGCTACTAAGGGAGGAAAAATGGAGGAAAATTCTTTAAATAAATAAAACAGGCTTCCCCCTTCCATCCCCCCCGTCCCCCTCCTCTTTTTCTTGAAAACACTTGGTGTTTTTTTCTTGTTTCTCGTTACCCTTCTGTTGACAGACGTCCACAAAAATGTGCCAATTTCAACTTTTAGGTTTTGTACCTGTGTTTTGTTTTATTTGTTTTCTTTTTTAATTCGAATCCTTTCAAAGTTTATTTTGCTAATTTTTATGTATTAGTTGGCTTTTTGGGTCAGAATGTACGGAGAGATGTAAAAGTCTTTTACTGTGCATCTGCACGATTGTGTGATTGAAAATAAATAGCAAAACCTAATTGTTACTTTTAGAGGAAAATGAATATATAGAAACAAAAATAATCTATTATTGAGAACATATTTGAAATAATAAATACAATGCTCACAAAGATGCTAAATTTTATAAATAAATAATGAATTTAACGCAATTGAGATGACGTTTCTTTTCTGCAGGCATCTTTCTAGGGCTCCAATCAATAGCAGGGCTGGGTTCTTGAGCTCCCTGAATGGACTACCTTGAAAATTGCAAGATGTTTAATGTTTATTAGGTGTATTTTCTTAAAATAGACGTGTATATCTCTATCTTTGGTCTGTCGTAAGCGTTGAGCTGTTGATTGTTTCAGTAGTTGGAGTATGTCGGAAAGTTTAAAGGTGCGTTTGACAAAATCGTCGGTTCTTGAAGGAGTTGAAAACTCAAGAGAAATTCTAAATCTATGTACGTTCATATATCATTCTGTATTTATCTCCTGAGATACAATGTGAATTAGTCACCGTAAAGAGATTCAAAAGAGGACCAAAACCAAATTACCCTAATAATCACAACTGCCGTCTGTTGCTGGCCTGTCCTCTCTCTTAACGTAACATGGCTACCAAGTTCGTAGCACTTGTTATCGCTGTGGCGCTTCTTTTCATCGCCTCCTCAGTGGGCAATCCCCTAGAGAAAAAGTTTGGCGTCTCCTCGGAAAAACCTACGTCAGCTTATGTTTGCAGAACTGAACGTTCTGATGACTCGAGTAGCGGAGCATGCGCACTCGTTTTACCGCTGTGTCGGTAATTTTATGAACCTCGAAGAAACATTATACTTGCGTAATGCGAATGTTGAGAAAGGCTCACTAAGGGGTTTTACTAAACTAAGGATCATCAAACCGCAGAGCCTTTGGGACCAGTGGAAGTTGCGGAACCATTAAATTTTTGTTAAAAAAAAAGGCGGCCCAAGCTAATTGCGCCATATAAGTAATAAATTATTATTATTAATTATTATTATTATTATTATTATTATTATAAGCTCTAGCTGTGAGATTATCATCTGGCGAAATAACAGTCACAGCGAAAATATAAGAGTTTGTATGAGAATATTTACGACCGCTCCAAGGAATAAAAATATAAGTCAAATTCTCAATAAAAATACCTCACCTTAATTCCACAGTGCATCGTTTGTTATGTGACCGCTTACTATATACGTTGAAGGAACCCATTTTAGTGAATTACCCATTTCGAGGTTTTCTACGTACATCAGGGCATGGCTGTTATTCCGCAAGATGGTCATTCTCCCCAGTCAAGAAGTGGGGAGAAACACTCGAATACATCTTGTGTTTCTCCCTACACTTCTTTCGTGCTTTAGCCGCTTCCTGCGTGCTTTGCAACAAAACAGACAACAAACAAGGCTTCTCTATTTATTAACTAACTTGCGCGACCGTATTGTAAGGCTTACTACCTTATCTAAGTAAATATAAAAATGGGCTGCCCCGAAGAGAATGTAAACATTGGAAACCATTCCACGCTTCAATCACAAGGCAAGGTTATTGTGATAATTATGATTATTCAACAGTCAGTTGTCACGACAACTTTGACGAGCCGCGTAGCCCTGAGTTTTCTCAAAGTGCTCCTTGTTATTCACACATGTACCGGTAGCTGCTCAATGATGACTTGGTTACTTCTCGTGGTGATTTCGGCAATTCTAGAATTGTCTGCAGTCTTCCTCAACGTTCGATTGCTCTTATTTTGCTTCAAAGACGAGGAAAGGTACAAGTTTCTTCAGAAGGGTAGAGTTTTAGTCATTTTACAGTTTGTTTGCCAAGTTACAATTCTTGTCGCGGACGCTATAGAATGGTGGAATGGATTCAATGTACAACTTAGTGAGTCGTGTAATGTCCCTAGAGTCCTGTCACTTTCTTTAATGTTCCTCCAGCCTTGTAACTTAATAGCAATCATGACGATCTCTTGTTCCTGTGAAGATAACGCGACACAGAAAACCCAAGAAATATCATCTAAACTACGAATCGGCGCAGCTCTAACGCTAGGATTTATCGGTTCCTGCCTGATCTGGTGGAATGGTTGCGTTAATGACGGATATTCCTCTCAGTTTGCTCTAAAATTCATCTTCGTTGTGACCACCACATATGTCGTTTCACAATTTGGCGTGGCTTTAATCGGAGACAAAGGTCTTCATCAAGGAGAACCCCTTACAGACGCCACATCTGAAGAAAAAGCGAACGCTTTGAGCATGTGGACAAAAGGTAGACGGCCCCTATTCATGACAGCCTTGATGTTACTTTTCCTTATTATTATCCTGAGCGGAAAACCAAGTTCTGGTTCACTTTTATGCCGCTACGACTCAGACGAAGAAACGCTTTGCACGGAGCTTGTTTATTCATTCATAACCAAGTTTGCCGTCGGTATCTTTCTACCTATGACCCTGTACGATTTGATCGATTCTAGCTACGAAGGGAACAAAGTAAAAACTTTAACACTAAATGTTATTTGATATAAAATCTAGGTGCTTTAAACTAAGAAGTAGCTCACTGTGAGGAGAACTGTATTTTATTTGTAAGTGAATTTTACGTTACAGAATTAATGCATGATCGTTGAGGTGCTGTCATTAGGTTAGCTTCCGCAGAGAACCTGCAAAACGAAAGATACAAAGATTTTAACGATATATATACCGCCGTATATTAAATGGCTCACAATAAATTTTAAAAAGTGGACCAAAGACCAAAAATTGCATTGATTGCTAGCGGCCATAGTTGTTTTTACTAGGGCTACTCTGCTTCCATAATGAAGCTTTAAGTTGCCCCAGAGCTGGCAAAACACCTATTCTTTTTTACCTACACTGCTTCACGCTTAAGTGAGAGGAAAAAAGTTTAAGCGATATTCCAAGCAATTCAAGTTAGAAGAGATTACAGATCGGAATGGATGTCAGATCATGGGTTCAAAACACAAACCCAAAGCTCGATTTAGAAAGGTTTCGACCCAATTTAAATTTCTACGAAGGTAGCGAACATCATAGTGTTAACACGCTTTGAAAATTATGCCTGCTTCATTGTAGGGATGTGTGAATCAAATTTTTATTCTTTATACCGAAACCGGTTCATGACTCTACACTGTGCAATTTCCACGCTAACGTAGATAATTTCCAGACAATCACAAACAGCATAGCATACAGACTACATATAAACAGAAGAGCAAAGTACACATTTTTGGTCACGTGCTGTGTGGCGTGATCAATGTGGCCCCACGTCCACAGGTTCACTCAGTGATCCCTTCAGGGGTAGTGGCAAGCAAGGCATCTGCAAAATAATTTCTTGAGATACAGATGTTGCTGTTAAAGAATAAAAAATAACGCACGAAATTTTTATGGAAGGAAATCCTTTGTTATGTTAACATAGGTTAAAATTCAATTGAGGGAACACGAGGTAGATAAAAGATTGATGAGCGATGTACGTAGTACGAGACAATTCTCCCTCCCCCTCTGCTCCGCGCGCTGGTTTGTCATTTCGAAACAGACTTAGACGACCACAATTTTCAGTTGTCTGTTGCGCATTAAAAGGTGAATTAACAATAAATTGTCGTCACATAATGTTAACTACTAAATTGCTATAAGGATTTCAGCGTGGTCTTTCATTTATACCAACACGATGACATTCTAACGAACGCGCACTTCAGAACCGTACATAGATTACGGAGATCTAACCAATTCGAGGATAATGCGCGTCACGATAGACATAATTTACAAAAATACAATTCTAAATACCTTCAGATCCATTCATGAGTGCATATTCCTTTCTTGTCGTAGTTATTGTTTGCGTGAAGCGAGCCGCGATGCCGAAGCGTCGCCCAAACCCACAGTAACACAAATCAGGTCTCGAGCGACGTAAGTGGTAGATAGAAATGTAAACTTTCGTTTATATTTTCATTATTTCGAACGTTTGTGCTTTAATAAATAATCAAATTATTTCACTTGAGAGGACATAGTATTACACACTACGAGCATCGTTGTAAAATCCCTGAAAAGAGTCACCTTATGGTAGCAACTTGATCTTATAGACGACTATCGACCAAAGAACACAACGCATGACGTGACGTAATTTCACATTCTACATTTGGTTGGACAATAGTTTTCCCATGTTGCAGAGCACGTGTTACGCCTGTGTCGAAGTCATTAATGCACATCTAGTGCCATAGCGCGATCGTCTGCGTAAACACTCTAATCTGTGCCGGTCTTTACTCCTTTACCCCACTCAATCTTTTTTTTCAAGAAGCTGATTGTCATCAATATGCATATTCTCCATACTGTTCTCTATAAATCTCCTAAGGTGCTGACAAGGAGAATTTGTTTGATAATGAAGAGCTCCTGTACTTGTTGATCATTTCCATTATTCTCGTGACCTTAGTGTATGGTTTAGCGATGATACTGTAAGGAGAAATTAGATGCTGGTCACTCTTAGGATTAAAGGTTTAACTAGTGTATCTTACCTTGTTCGATTCCATGCCCTGCAAGAAACTTCTTGCGGGCAAATTATGATTTCCATCTATATCTTCTTTTAATAGATGCTAGGGATTTAGTCGCAGTCTTGTGAAAGATTTCTAAATTATCACTTTTGTTAGGTTTTAACTTACGAACTTCTTGTTAGTTGATTGAAAACACGAAGCATAAGAACTAGTGATAAAGGCATTCGGTCGCAACGCAAATTTTGTGACATTAGTACTGCCTTGATATGAATTACCGAGGGAATTATCGTACTAGGGTCTGGAAATTTGCAATTGCCATGTATAAAGGCTCAACAGACCAGTGCAAAACAGCCGAGAAGTGTAAGAAAACAAGCCCAAAAATAAGCACAAAATGACCTTCAAGTCATGTTTATTAATTTTATATGTAAAAACAGACATGGCTGGGAGAACAAATGCCAATAACAAACTTTTACTGTTGCACAAAATTCACATGATTACAATCAAACCCTTTTATTGCGTGATTGGAATAACCGGAAGTTTGTCAGTTTTCACTTAGATGCGATGTAGTTATTGATATTTAACTCAATCTGCATCTGTATAATTGGATAAAAAAAATCTGTCATATTCAACAGCAGTATAAACAATATATCTAAATCAATTTTAGAATACGTAATAACATGATTTCGAGGGTAATTTTGCTTAAATAAGCACGCGTAAAAAGATTGATCGTGAAGATCAAAGATTGATCGTAAAGATCAAAGACTGAATAAAGTAGACTCCTGTAAATATTTAGGTGTATATGTAAATAGAAATCTATCTTGGGATTACCACATGAAACACATCTGCCAGAGAGTATATCCAAGGCTAAGAATGCTAAATAGAATTTCTAGCTTTTTACCTCAGGATATTCTATTGTTAATTTGTAAGCAATTATCTTGTCAAAGGTCATATCGATTTTGAGTAAGAAATCTCAGATCGAAACATCGGCACAAAACATGTCATGAGATAATCTCATAAGTCTCTACAACATAAATGATTGTTTTATGCTCTCAGGAATATTAAAGAAAAAAAAACAGAAAAACCTAATTTCAACCCCTTTGCACAAAAACTTGAAGCCTACTTCCTAGAAATTCATTTTCTAAATTTTTTACAATACTTTTGATATCTTGGACTATTTTAATTTTCCATTCCCTTAGTAGTTATAGTTTGAGGGGCTCAGCGATAAATGATCATGAAAGAAAATAACTTGATATGGTGCACCCTTTCACAATTCCTGGGTACTCAATAGAAGGCAACGCATAAGTCTCAAAATGAACTGGGTAAAATACACCGCACTAACATCGTCTGTATTCTTCTTTCGGGAGAGGTTTTGGATGCTTTTTACTGAGAAAATATATTCAGTTTGAAATATTAACGTGCAAACGATATATTTGTCGTTTCTCATGGGTTTTGTTTCGTTTCAAAGTCCATAGACTCTCCATCAAATAGCAATCGAAGATGCACTTTTTTCTATGTTACTTTTACAGCCAGAATTAATTAAATCGTAGAGTTTCATTGGTAGATAGATTCCGACGGCATACTTGGTTATGTGCGATAAAATAACGTCCAGGCACAGCGCTTCATTATCTAAGTTGTGATGACATAAAAGTGCTCTATGTTTAGATCGGGCACCACTCAAGATCAATACCAAACACCTTAACATCAAGGCTGTAGAGAGGAAAGGTCATTTGTTTTTCTTCCACATGTTCAGAACGCTTTCTATTTTTGAGGTGTTGTATGAGAGTTGTTCTTCTCCTTCGCCTATTTCTGAAACGATAAAAGCGACAGTCACAAAGATAGTTGCTGTGAGGGCCAGCAAAGACCGATATCCCTCATAAAAGCAACTATGCCAAAAGAGCACGGCAGGCCCAAAAAATCCCAGCGTCAGCGCTGCGGACACTCGCAAGTTAACAAATGTTTCTTGATTGGTTTGTGTCGCTGGATCTTCAGGAGCACTTAAGACTATGATCATCGCCGTTAGGTTAAAAGGGTAGAAAAACAATATAGAAACGAAAACAACTTTCAAAAAATCACATGGCTCTTTGGGTTGAGCAGGGAATCCGTTTCACCAGTACATAGCATCCATGAGAAGAAGTGTAACTTGGCAGGCATATTGACAGATGACCAAGACTCTTCCGTTTTGTAGGAAATTGTACTTTGCTTTGTCTTTAATAGAAATTATAAGTAATCGTGCGTTTACGAAGACTGCAGAAAAATCGAGAAGTGCTGAAATCATTACGAGAAGTAACCAAGTCATAACCAGAAAGTTATGTTTGTTTCCTCCAGCTTGGATGTGGTTTTAAAGAAGGAGAGATTCCCCGTGGGTGAGCTTTAGATATTTTCCAGTAGTCACGCCGGGCGGCGTTTTATGCAGTGTCGTAACAACAGGCCTTGATTGTTCATATAATCATAATACAACGTCACGCCATGGTGATAGGGCATAGGATAAAATATGGACTGAACCAATGGATTCGTTGAACATTGGACTATTTTTTGGACAATTTTTTTTGGATAATTTTTTCACCTTTTTTTTTTGGACCAATTTTTGGACCATTTTATCGGGGGTAGGCAGACCATTAGTTCTTAGGGAGGGGTGGGATGTTGTCTATCAGTACTCAGGAAGGGGTGGGAGGTAGACTGTTGTTATTGAGGGAGGGGTGGAGGACGAACTATCAGAACGCAGGGAGGGATGGGTGGTTGTTGTATTAGCAAACGCTACTGATTACTACTCCACAAGTAAATATTTGATCATTCAGCCACCCAATCAGCTTGATCCTCCCTAACATTTACCTACTTTCAAGGGTTACTCACCTGTATAGTTCAAATTGGTCGGTAACAATTGAGCTGACGGATCAAGTGTTGGAAAATTTATTCTGGTGACTGTCTGGGTAAAGCGAGCTATTAAGGAGGAGCAATGCATCCTGCATCCAGCACCTTTTATCAAATGTTGAACGTAGGCTTAGACTTATTTATGGGAAGGTTCTCCTCTTTGTCAGAGCTTTGTTCGTTCACTCGCAGAACCACAGGCGGTAAGCTCACGTCTCGAGAAAAAGCAAACAATTAATTCATGAAAGCTTCACACATTGTGTGACTCGATGTTAAGTTAGGAGAGAAACCGTCGAGAATTTGAACACGTTATAAGGAATAGTATGGGGAACGAAATACGGTTGATTTTCAACGATAAACAATTCTAAATATGGACAATCTGCACGTAAAATCGATAGAATTTATGCACATCTTGTGTGTCCGTCGTAGTTTCTGGAGATTTCTGCCGTTTTCAGCTTGCTTTGCCATCACTATTATTCCCGTCATAAGACGAAGTCAAGGCTGCACGTTCTGATTTCGACCGTTGATCACGCGGAGGTGGTTTGCACCCTGAAAATCCTCCCGATCGGAATTTTTCTCAGCCATAGTTTACGATCTAAGATCATTGCACTCTGGAACATGTCTCAGGACCAAAATTTCCCGTGCATTTCGCTGAAAACGAGCGTTTCTACCTGCATTTCCAAGTTCGCTTCTCTCTGTCTATGCTCGTGATGATCAGACTGAAAATGCTCACAAACTGCAAAGTAATACAAGTCGAACTTTGCAAGCGTCTCTTTAGAACCTCCTGAAACAAAAAATATGATTTTAAGGCATGTAACAGTGCTGGGAATAGATATGAGGTCTGGGGTGGGGCCAGTTGTGAGGCGATGGGGGCTGACATGGGAGAAAAATGGAGGAAAATTCTCTAAATAAATATTCTCTAAATGGCTTTTTGGGTCAGAATATACGGGGAGATGTAAATGTCTTTTACTGTGCATATGCACAATTGTGTCACTGAAAATAAATAGCAAAAGCTTATTGTAGCCTTTAGAGGCAAGTGAATATATAGAAACATAATCTTTTATTAGGAACATATTTGAAATATTAAATACAATGCTCACAAAGATGTAATATGCTAAAGTTTATAAATAAATGATAAATTTAACACAATTGAGATGACGTGTCTTTTCTACAGGCAACTTTTTAGGGCTCCAATTAATAGCAGGACTGGGTTTTTGAGCTCCCTGGATGGATTACCTTGAAAATTGCATGGTGTATAATGTTAATGCGGATATTACATGTCAAACAAATAGATTCCATAATGCCGCGCGCCAGTAATAGAACCTCAGATGATGTCTATATGTGGTTAGAACAAGAGAGTGCCACGCGAGGAACAGCCAATTGTGTCACTGATTTTTTTACCGCGTTGTGGTGTTTATTACTGTACAGAACCACGACAACTTAGAATCTCTATGTGTTACAGGATAAAAAAAGCAACTTATGTTCATGGCGACGTCATCTGTGAGTCTGTCCTCTAGTAGATCATAAGAAAGAACCAATAAAAGCCCCTTTATAATTCAGCTTACTTGTCATATGAATATCTATTAAATCGAGAAATATTTGTGCGTATGATATGTTAAACCTTTAATAGTGTAGTCTGATCGTCCGGGTGAGGGTAGTCCTGAGAAGGATTGTTGTCGATGGTGGTGACTGACGTTTAACCTGAGCGGAAGTTATCATCTGAATCATGTGGAAAGTTCATGCAAGTCTGGTCGTCGTGTTGTTAGCTGCAAGACTCAAGTGGTGTAAGTCAGTCGCGATTGGTCAGCTTCGATCAGTCGGTAATGTTGGGTCGTTCTGATTGGTTCGTCGGCAGTGTAAATGTCGTTTCAAGTGATCATAAGGGTCTCTAGGTCGTTTGTGTTGTGCTGATAGTTGTTGACTCCTGTTGAGAATCTTTTAGGGTAGAGAACCAGCTTTCTAGAGTCAGTCATGTAGGTTATGCAATTTTGCAGAGCCCCAGTCAATAGCGTGGTACGTAAGTCGATGATACTCACTATTGTGATTATTGGCATCACCTTTTCTCGTTTCTCGTTTGTGTTCAGTCAGTGTTGCAAGGTTTCTACCAGTCCCTCCGATGTAGTTCGTTTGGCAGTCAGAGCACGTGACCTATCTGTTATTTGCCTCGTTCTTGTCTGTTATGTTGGTTAGGAACTGACGTAGGGTTGTGATGGGTTTGTGGGCGACTCGGATATTGAAGAGTTGTAGAATTCTCGAGAGGAAATCAGACATTTCCTTTATGTATGGTATAGTTAATGTAGTCTGTCGTAGGAGTTGAGCTGTCGTTTGTTTCAGTAGTTGGAGTACGTCGAAAAGTTTAAAGGTGTGTTTGACGAAATCGTTGGTTCTCGAAGGAGTTGAAAACTCGAAGAGAAATTCTAAATCTACGTGCTCTCATATATCATTCTGTATTTATCTCCTGAGATACAATGTCAATCGGTCACCGTAAAGAGACTTAAAAGCGGACCGAAACCAAACTACCCTGATAATCACAACTGCCGTCTGTTGCTGGCCTATCCTTTCTCCTTAAAGAGAACGTAACATGGCTACAAAGTTCGTAGCACTTGTTATCGCTCTAACGCTTCTGTTCATCGCCTCCTTAGTAGGCAAACCGCTGGAGAAAAAGTCAGTTGTCTCCTCGGAAAAACCCACGTCAGCAAATCCTCAAAGAGAGAACGAAACGGACAGTCCGAGTTTTGGAAGTTTTCACACTCAGTTATATTGCAATCTTACGTACGGTAATAAAACCAAACACAGCTAACACTCGCGTAGTTCAAAAACAAAACTGAACAAACTGGCATAACTGTTAAAACCACAGGCGGCCCAAGCTCCAGCTGTGAGATGATCATCTTGCGATTGTGTTAAAACTCATACTAATCATGACGGTGTCATGCTGAGCTCCTCAGAAATGACATCGGGCGCCCTTCAAGAGAACAACTAAGAGCTTGCTCTAATATCCTTTCCAATGCGTTGAGTGGAAGGCAAAATCAGTCACTGCAGCCGAGTTTAACGACGCTGTCATCCCGAGCAATCTTCATGTTCCGGTAAATTCGGCTGTCGTTCATTCATAAAACATACGCTCGAACAATTTGTTTAAATCGTCATGTGAAAAAAATTGCGTGTTTTTATGAGCCACAGTTCGGCCGGATGTCACTGAACATTTCGCTTTCAGATTCTGTATCAGAGACTAAACCATTACAGAATGTGAACTTTAATGGTTTTTGAATTGTGATGGTTTGACATTTTTGATAACTTTAGTCTTGTACAGCCAATCAGATTGTTTGAACATTTCTAACAAGGATTCTGATTGGCTTATTGTAGCGTGCTGTATGAGAGTATAGAGCATGCTGACGACATTATTGTTCGGTGTGGAAATAGAGTTTGTTTTGAAAATTGAAAGTAATACGTGGGGAATTTAATGGATTCTTTGTTATAAAACAAATAGAGAAGTCTTGTCTGTGCTCTGTTCTGTTGTAAAGCACGCAAAAACAAACTTGATGTGAACAGCGAACAATAAACAACAGAACTGTGCTCTATTTTGTTGTAAAGCAAAAACACAAAAACAAACTTAGCCTGAGAATCACTCGACTACGTCTCGTGTTTCTCCCTACACTTCTTTCGTGCTCTAGCCGCTTCCTGCGTGCTTTACAACAAAGCAGAGCACAGACAAGGCTACTCTATTTGCTAATCAGCTTGCGCGACAACATTTTCATAATATTGGTAACATTGACTCATGTGATTCCTTGCAGAACTTGCAAACAATATTAAAATTTCCGCACAGCCCCATACTATTGTTAAACAAATCTGTTTTTTCAATGGCAATGTATTGTTTTTGTCATTGTTTTCTCTTTCCAAGAACTGAATGCATAATGTAGTATGGGGCTGTGCGGAAATTTTACCGCCTGTTCGCTTACAACACGGTAATTGTTTACTGTAAAATTTCCGTGCAGAAATTTTACCTTCCATGCTTCAATTACGTCAAGGTTATAGTGATAAGTATGATTGTTCAAATGTCAGCTGTCACGACAACTTTGAAACGCCGCCTAATCTTGAGTTTCCCAAAGTGCTCCTTGTTATTCACACATATACCGGTAGCTACTCAGTTATGACTTGGTTACTTCTCGTGGTGATTTCGGTAATTCTAGAATTGTCTGCAGTCTTCCTCAACGTTCGATTGCTCTTATTTTGCTTCAAAGACGAGAAAAAGTACAAGTTTCTTCAGAAGGGTAGAGTGTTAGTCATTTTACAGTTTGTTTGCCAAGTTACAATTCTTGCCGCGGACGCTATAGGAAGCATTCTTGGACCTATGTTGTTCAGTATTTATGTAAACGACTTACCACTCGCCCCCCTGTCCTGTTTTACTGAAAGTTACGTCGATGACACAAAACTTTACATTTCTTTCCCAGTCCACGACTGGGCTAAATCTGTCACCGATTTAAACGCCGATCTTTTACATATTCGAAACTGGTGCTTCAATAATCGTCTTCTTTTGAATCCTGATAAAACCAAACTCATTGTTTATGGAAGTCGACAAAGGCTACTAAACCTCCCCGATATCCGTCTCTCCCTCTTAGGAAAAGAGCTGACACCGGAGCACGTCGTTAAAGACCTAGGTGTGATTTTTGATTCGAACCTAACTTTCCACGAGCACATTGTTAAAACTGTTTCCACCTGTTTCTCAAGTTTGGCCCAGATTAATCGTGTTAAGCATGTATTTGACAGATCAACTTTAATTACTATAATTAACACTTTAGTATTTAGTAAGTTGTTTTATTGTTCCTCCGTCTGGTCCAATGCTGCTGACACTAACCTCCTTAAGCTCCAAGCGATCCAGAACTTTGCAGCCCGGATTATTTGTGGATCCAGAAAATTTGACCACGTTACTCCGCTTTTGAAAGAACTGCATTGGCTACCTATTAAATCTCAGCTATACTTCCGTGACGCCGTGCTTGCTTTTAAATGTATGACTGGATCCGCTCCTACTTACCTCTCTTCGAAGTTTCTAACACGCGGTAATGTTAGTGGTCGCACGACCAGAAGCTCCAAACTGTTGCACATACCATTATACAAAACTAAATCTGGACAAAGAACTTTTTATTATCGCACTGTCAGCCTGTGGAACAGTTTAGATAATGATCTTAAACTTTGTAATTCTTCTTCTAATTTTAAGCGTAAACTTAGGGCCAAATTATTTGCTGCTTTTCTTTCTACTCGGTCCTAGTTTTTAATCATATCATATATTTTTCATTGTCCTTTTTTAAAGTTTCTTAGTTATTATCTTACCCTTTTATCGTACCTTCTTAAAGTTTCTTAGTTGTAATTTTCGTAATTATTTTTAGCTTTATAGATTAAACATTTTTATTATTGTAATTATTAATTGTCACTGAAAAGCCCTCTTAGGGAGTGTCAATAAAGTTTGTATTGTATTGTATTGATTCAATGTACAACTTAGTGAGTCGTGTAATGTCCCTAAAGTCCTGTCACTTTCTCTGATGTTCTTCCAGCCTTGTAACTTAATAGCAATCATGACGGTCCGTTGTTCCTGTAAAGATACCGCGACACAGAAAACCCGAGAATTACCATCTAAACTGCGAATCGGCGCGGCTTTAATGTTAGGATTTATCGGTACCTGCCTGATCTGGTGGAATGGCTGCTTTAGAGACGGATATTCCTCTCAGTTTGCTCTAAAATTCATCTTCGTTGTAACCACCACATTTGTCGTTTTACAATTTGGCGTGGTTTTAATCGGCGATAAAAGTCTTCATCAAGAAGAACCCCTTACAGACGCCACATCTGAAGAAAAAACGAACGATTTGAGCATGTGGACCAAAGGTAGACGGCCTCTATTCATGACAGCCTTGATGTTACTTTTCCTTGTTGTTATCCTGAGCGGAAAACCAGGTTCTGTTTCACCTATATGCCGTCACGACTCAGACGAAGAAACGCTTTGCACCGATGTTGTTTATTCACTCATAACCAAGTTTGCCGTCGGTATCTTTCTACCTACGACCCTGTACGATTTGATCGATTCTAGCTACGAAGGGAACAAAATAAAAACTTCAACACTAATTGTTATCTGATAGAAAATCTAAGTGCTTTAAGCTAAGAAGTAGCTCACTGTGAGGAGAATAGTATTTCAATTGTAAGTGAATTTTACGTTACAGAATTAGTTCATGATTGTTGAGATGCTTTCAATAGCTTAGCTTCTGCAGAGAACCTGTAAAAAAAAAAAAGATACAAAGGATGTTAATTTTTTTTTTGTATTTTATTTGTTTTTGGGTTTTTACAGTTTTTACAAGTACGCAAGATACATCACAAATTTCTACATGCATAAATTTACATTACACTACTCTATTACACAAAGAAAATACCACTACACTGGACTACGAGAATAAAAGAAAAGAAAAACAAGAAAGAAAAAAAAAAAAAAGGCATCGCGTATTGATATAAAAAATAAATTAGTTCAGCTATTGTTCTATCAGTTGAAGGAGGGGTTTCCATTTGTTGTAAAGGATCTCAAGTTTATTATTCTTTCTGGCTATAAAACGTTCTATTTGAAACCTACTCTTAATTCTTTCGAAAAAGGATTTAAAGGATAGAGAAGTCTTATTTAGCTTGGTGCGATAAATAAAATATTTACCTTCTAGTACAATATAATTAAGAAGGATTCCGTCATCGTCATGATTAGGCGCGTCAAAAAAACCAAAAACAATATCTTTTTTTATCTCAGGAGACTTCAAAGTAATGCCCTGTGAGTTTAACATGACAGTGAAAGCATGCACTCTTGGACAATAAAATAACAAATGTTCTAAAGTCTCTAACTCCTTTTCGCAAAAATGACACAATTAAAGATTGCCTTCCTTTTTTCGAAAGTGCGAATTCCACGAACGTTTAGCGATACAACTTTAAACTTAATATTATTGTGATCCATGGTATAAATTATCATAAAAATAAATTGCAATGATAAACAACCGAACAATAGCTATCACTCCAGAGAGAACGAATGTCAAACAAAGCAACACTACATAAAGCAACACTACATAAAACAAAAGGCCAAAAGTTCTAAAGGTTCTAAACGTAGCCAGTAAAAAAGAACTGTTGAAAGCTACGATGGAATGGAACCGCCCCATGGGAATACGCTTCAGCGACGCGAAATAAGCTTTTGTTATTGAGGAGCTAAATGAAGTGAAGTAAGAGATCTTAAGAGCGCCTATCGTTCAATTCTGAAAGAAAAAAAATAGGTTCCTTTACATTACCTTAGGAATTGCTTACCATAAGTACACACATAAAGATCCAGCAGTAAGTACTTGCGAGCTAGTGAAAAGATTATCCATGAATAAACAAAGATAAAGTTAATTGAATTGTTTACAGTCAATAAACAGTTTATATGGTTCTGCTCTGCTAAAGGCCGCATGCTTTTCCTGCTTTCTCGCCTCGAGCATTTTAGGGATAAGAGGTTTACGCATATCCACCACATCTTTAGGAAGGTCAGGCCCAATTCCGACTTCGGATTCTCTATCTAGGGAAGCACGCAGAGAGAAGACCGCTTCTCGATCGGTGTAACCATAGTTAGTAGAGGAGACACACTATTTTTATGTACGCTGTACCATTCGACATTACGCTGAGCCATTTCCCACAGCGCTACACTATATGTGTGTACGCTGTACCATTCTAAATTACGCTGAGCCATTTGACGCAACGCTACACCGTTTGTGCGTACGCTGTGCTACTCGACGTTACCCTGAGCCGTTTAACGCAACGCTACACCGTTTGAGTACTGTATTGCAAATGAGTGCTAAGCTATTCGTAATTGAGCTAGTCTATTTCACAATCTCATGATCCAACTCAACATGGCTACTAGACCGTTTCTCATTTGGCTAAACTATTCATGTTTAGGGTGTTCTGTTTCACGAAGGAAAACTAGACTGTCTATAATTTGGCCATGCCATTCCTTTATTAGCTATGCTATCCTGCAGCTGATCCTTACACCATCTTTGTATTTGCTGATCTATTTGACATCCTTGTATTTTTGGTGGTCACGGCCGCCCATAAGTGGCCATTAAATCTAATTTCTCAAGTTTATCGAGAAATCTTGTTTTTATCACCTTGCTCTACACTCGTCGCTGACATTTCGCGAAGGACACTCGCAGCGGTCTCAATGGCGGACTCGTGGCAGCTCAGTTCGTCTTCCACGTCTTTTATGCGCTTATTTTCAGGCGATAGAATTCCTTCAGTGGACAACGTAGCACTACTGCTACTTACTCTAGTCTTCCTTTTTACAGAAGAAAGCAATTCCATAAAAATAGGAAGGAAAATTTGGAACTTTTGTACGAGCTCTGCGAAAACACGTTTTCACTCTTCCATGTCCGGCCCAGTCCCCCACAAACAAGGGGGATGTTAATGATGTATGTATCGCCGTACATTAAATAGCTAACAATAAATTTTAAAAAAATTGCTCGCGGCCATACTAATTTTGTTTGTACTCGGGTCACTTTGCTTCCACGACACCTGTCCTCTTTTACTGACCGACACTAATTCAGGCTAAAGTGAGAAGAAAAAGGTTTAAGCAATATTCCAAGCATTTCAAGTTAGAAGAGGTTACTGATCGGAATTGATGTCAAATCAAGGGTACCGGCTTTAAATTCAAAACACAAACCCAAAGCGCGATTTAGAGAGGTTTCAACCCAATTTAAACATCTATGAGAGCAACGAACACCAAAGTTTTGACACGCTTTGAAAATTATCCGTACATAATTGTGGGAATGTGTGCATAGGACGTCTGCATCAAATTTTTATAAGTTATACCGAAAACCGGTTCATAACGCTGCAAGCTGCAATTTCCACGTTGATGTAAATAATTTCCATACAATCAACAACAACACAGCAGGCAGACTGCACCTAAACGGGAGAGCACAGAACACATTTTAAGTCACGTGCTATGTGGTGTGATCAATGTGGCTTCACTCAGTGATCCCTTCAGGGATCTCCTTCAGGGATCTCCTTATTGAGATACAGAAATTCAGAAAAAAAATGATACATTTCATGGGAAGAAATCCTTTGTTATGACAACATAAGTTAATATTCAATTGTGGGAACACGGGGTAGATAAAAGATCGATTACCGGTATACATAGTTTCAGACAACCTTCACTCCCCCTCCGCTCCACGCGATGGTTTGTCATTTTGAAACGGACTTGGACGACCACAATTTTCGATTGTCTGTTGCACATTAATAGGTGAATTGACAAGAATAATCGTCACAAAATGTTTACTACTCAATTTCTATAAGGATTTCAGCGTAGTCTTTCATTTGTCTCAAAACGATGACATTCTCACGAAGGGGCAGTTCAGAATCGTTCATATATTACGGAGATCTAACCGATTCGAGGATAATGCACGTCACGATAGACATAATTTAAATCACCGCTGTAATGTAAGAGATAATTCAATTTGCCGTATTTAAAGAACAGCATCCACTGACGTTTAGTCTCCATCGCACATCAGGGAAAACGGTCTTGCCCACATTCCTAACAGGTCTGGCGATAGCAAACAATTCTATGTATTTTCGTATGGGTGCCACGAAAGCTAAGACCTACATACCTTATCTAGTGTGAAACAATATTTGATTCGTATTTTTATCAACTTTAAAATAACTTACAAACGATACCTTTTTGCAATTAATTGCGAATTGATGCGAATCAGGAGACGCAGTAATGAAAGAAAGACAACGACAATGGCACTCAATGGAAAATCTCTTCACGTCACAACTGTTTCTTGCAATTCAGCGTGCGAGTTTAAAGACCCATTTCCAACCTTGATGCAAGGCGCGCCGCGACCCAATTTCCCTTAACACGAAATTTCCAGATCACTGAAAACCTTCTAAAATCGTCTTTCTCAAGAGCCATCCTGGACATATAGTCAACTGCTTTACGGTAAATACATTCGTCCTTCGTCATTTTACAGTTTCCTTACAGTATTTTGAATTTTGTCCAGAAGAATCTGAAGAAAATTTTTTTAAGTGTCGCCCTTGGATCTCTTCGTACTCTGTGAACAGAGTCGGCGGAAAGGACAACGTTCAAATTTTTTCTTTGTCTAGATGCGCCTGAGGATTCTAAATGAAGATAAAATATTTCCAATAAAAATTGGTAATTTTCAAAGAGAAATATGGAAAAATATCAGACTGCCGGGCGTTTAGTTATTCGAAGAATGTCACGCTTAGATCTCTTCGCACTTTGTGTACAACGTCAGCGAAACGGACAACGTTGGAATTTTTTCACTTTCTAGAAGCGCTTGAGGATTGTAAATGAAGGTAGAATATTTTCCAACGAAAAATTGGTATATTTAAAAGAGAAATATGGAGTTATTTGAGGGACTGTGTCCAGCCGTGTCGTTGAAAAGTTGCTAAGTGTCGAGCTTTTGGACGGCTTCGTACTCTGTATATAGGGTTAGCGAGAAACATCAAATTCGAAATTTTAGGCTTCCTGGAAGCGCTTGAGGATTGTAAATAAAGGTATAACATTTTCGTATGAATATTTTTTGGATTTCGAAGAGAAATATGGAAAAATATCGGATTGCCGGACGTTCAATTATTTTAAGTTTATGAAGTTTTATATGAAATAATTCATATTTGTACTGCGGTTGTAGATGAAAGTGAAATGTGATCTTCGCAGTAAATTTTCCAATTTAAGCAACTGGAAAGAAGAAGCCTGAAAAAAATCAGGGCTTCAACGGGATTCGAACCCGTGACCAGGGGCGTTTTAAATCGGGTATACGGTATATTGCAGCTTAAATATGGGTATTCAGTATATCACTTTCTTTGAATTTCAGGTATAAAGTATTCAAAGCTTCGATTATTTTTGGGTATATTTGGAGGAATTTGGGGTATTTTGGGGTATTTTGTCGATTTTTTTTCGGATATATTGGTATTCCACTACCCCCCCTGGCCGACCCTGACTCTATGTCCAGGATGGCTCTTGAGAAAGACGATTTTAGAAGGTTTTCAGTGATCTGAGAATTTCGTGTTACAGGAAATTGGGTCGAGGCGCGCGTTGCATCAAGGTTGGAAATGGGACTTTAAACTCGGACGCTGAATTGCAAATTTAAAAATGGAAAATTGACTCACTTCCATGTTCTTGTTTATCTCGATAACCTTCACGCTAAATTAGAGTGACGTCACGGAACGCGATCAGTTTCAGGTTTGCGCAGACGTTCCTTTCGCCTCCGTTTCACTTTGGGGGGGAGGAAGGGTACGGTTGCTCGTAGGCCAAAAAATGGGCTAAATTTCAGAATACTGTAAAGTCTAAAGGAACAAAACACCTGCTTCATTTGACGCCTTGCTGAACGACACGAGGGAACTTGAACGAAACTAGCTCTACTGATTGCATTCTCAGGGTCTAAACCATACATCTCTTGAAGTTTTCTACGAAATCATTGACTTTTTCGAGCTTGGTATGTGTTCCAAACCTATGTTTTGCTTAAAAACTGCTCAGAGACGCAAATATTCGCTCAAGGTTGCTTGAACCGCAAAAAGGTGCTCAAAAGTTTCAGGGCACCGTAATCGGGACAGGCCTATTGACAGTTATCGAATTTGGAATAAGGTCCGCAGCCCCAGCTAAACGATTAAATATCATGTTGGATAAGTATGTGTAAATGTTTCACCGCCTCTCTCAAACCTATGAATAATGAATCATGAATCAAATAACGAATTCATAATTTAACCGCCTCTCTCAAACATATGAAAAATGAATTCCAATGTATGACCTAGATCAAACATTTTTATCCAACAATTTTCTCCACAAGCAACTATTTGATAATTCAGCCACCCAATCAGCTTGATCCTCCCCGCCTTTTAGCTACTTTCAAGTTTTACTCACCTGTATGGTTCAAATTGGTCGGTAACTTTTGAGCTGACGGTTCCAAGATTGCCAAATTTATTCTGGTAGTTGTTTGGCCATTGGTTGTCTATCGCCATTGTGATAAATCAAGCGTCTGACTTGAAAGCACGGTGACCCTTGGTAGCGCTCCAGACTCAACAATTGGTTATCTTTATAAAGATGATACGATATATCAGTGATACCAGTAAACTTGAGGAGAGAAGGTGTTTTATTTGACTTCAGTTTTTCGATGATAAAGCGACAAGATTTACACACACCATTGCAGCAACTGACAAACGTGCACGCTCTGACATCTTCATAACAAAGATTTTGAATTTACTTGCAATGACTTTCCCCGCCCATAAACTGGACCAAAGTAAATTTTCGTAGAATAATCCTTGATTGAGATTAATAAAACTTTCTCTACGATAACTGATTTTTTTTTTTGAGGAATAATTCGTCCAGATAGTCATTCAACTCGATTCTGTTTGCCGAACCAATGCTGTTGTTCGTTCAAGAGTGTACACGGCTTACTTTTTTCGTTGTGACATGGCGGCTGCTGTAAAGTAGCAGAAATGTTGAATTTCAGCCAACTCGACTTCTCAAAGAGTGGCCAGATTGGAAACAGCGTTTTGAGCGGTTCATATGCGCTATTATTAAACGATGACATTAAAACATATTTTATCTAGAAGCATTTAAAGAGCTTTCTTATGTTGGACAAGCCATTCAGGAAAAAAATATATAATATGCTAGAGGATCGTTTCCTATTTCTTGGGCAGTCTTACTCAGTAAGTAAAGTAATTGATATCTTTTCTAAAAAAGTCAATTTCACTCTACAAAATATTAGTGTCAGGTTGTTACTGATTTCAACTAAGTTCCATACTCTCCTATCGCGAATTGACTCGAAAACAGATGACCAGTTTCAACGGTATTTGGAACTTGTGCCAGAATATTTCAATTATCTTGTGGAAAGCTATGTTTCAATTTTTTTAATCCCGTTTGATAAAGAAGAAAGTAATTCAAACTGGTAGAAATTTATCCCTTGCAGGGATTTTCTGGAAATTCCCTTTTTTATATTTCAATTCCCTTCAGGCTCGTCTTTGGGTTGATTCCATGTGGAATTCCAATCAGGAAAATAATTCTTAATTTTTAATTGAGCACGTTCAATTCCTCTTTCTTTAAGGTAATTAAAGGTGTAAACAACTTGTACGTTTCATCCTTCCACTGAATTTATAATCAGGTAACTTATAGGAACAGCACGTAGCCCTTTCGGGGGGCGGTACTTGGGGTACGCCCTTTCCTCGCAAATTCTGCATTTATTCTGTTCTTATGTTGCAGTCATCAGAGGTTTTTTCCGCTTTAGATATCTTTTTAAGTCTAATTCTATATCTGTTCATAAGTTCACTATAAATTTTATATTGTCAATCTTGTTTTTGTTTTAAGACTATTATTCAAGATCTATTCAAGATTTCCGGAAATAGCTTTCAATTCCAGTACCACCAGCAGTGCTGCGATCAATATAGTCAAGGACATATTTGCCCGATGGGGAATACCAGACGAAACTGTGAACCACAATGGTCCTTAATTTGCCTCTGACCAAGTTTAGCCACGAGTATGAATTTCAACATACCACCACATTACCCACAAGCAAATGGAAAAGCAGAAAGGGGAGGCGTCGCCAAGAGGATATTGAAGCAGTGACATCCCTTTCTTGCACCTTTGTTGTACCGAGTAAAACCTCAAACATTCACAGGCATGAGCCCTTGCCATTTGATAATGGGAAGATAAATCCGCACCCTCCAACCTACATTGGAATCCAACTTGAAGCCGGTTCTACTGAGCCACGAAGCTGTTACCAGAAAGGACGAGCGATCCAAAACTGCATACCATCAGCACTTTGACAAGAGACTTGGACTGCTACCCCTTCGCGACCTAAAGCCAGGTGACTCAGTTCGTGTAAAGTTAGATCAGCAGAAAGGGTGCCTGGGAAAGTCATTGCAAGAAGCCCTACTCCCCCGTCATATGTCATCCAAAAACCTTTCAGAGTGGTACGTAAAAACCGTAGACACTTGCGGTTAGCGATTAGTCTTGATAGAGTTGAGATGCCTGACGAACAAGATTTGAACCTCGAGCCAATATCGCAAACAAAGGATCCAAGCTCAGTGACAAATACCAATTCAGGAAAACCACTACAGATTATGGAACCTTGCGAAGTGACGTCAACTGTACCCTTCTCTACAAACACACAGCCTAGTTTTCCTCAACTTAGAGTTAGGACCTCTAGCGACCGAGTTGCGAGAGACCTTGTTTGATTCGAGGTTTTGGAATGCTAATATTAATAGGGACATTGACCGATTCAAAAATTAAATGAATCAAGTTATTTGAGTTATATAATTATTAGTTTCTTTGCCATTCATTACTGGTGAGTCCTTTAAGAACTCAAAGGAAGAAGATGTCATGGCAGAATAGCTTAACTAAATCGATCCTACTGCGCATGAGCGAGAGAAGTTTTACGGACTTTGTGTCGTAAAATGAGAGCCAGAGTGTGAGAGTTGATGATGTGCGTAGAGGACTTTCTTCCTGTAGAATTAAATTGTTACTTTTCCTGTGATCAATGTGTGGTGTTGTTGCGACAGGTGTCCAATCGTGCAAAATACTCATCACAAAAAATCTTTCGAAGTTTGCTTGAAAGCCATTTGAAGACACCTTTCATGATCAGTATCATCATGCAAATAAATTTTTCGGTGAATCCTTTCTCTTTAATTTGCATTACCTCTGTTATCTTTACATCTACTCGCTAAAAAGTGTTTAGTTTATGGAAGATATTACCGTAATTACCGCCCTAAATTGTTCGTGGTCTTTTGGCATGCGTTTCGTTAGTTTCTAGAAAAGAATAAAATGTTTTACACCTGCCTAGGTTGGTCAACATAGCGAAAAGTTGAATACCGCCCTCTTTCTACAGCCTCAGGCGACTCGGGCGATATTCAAGACTTCGGGCACAGTTTCCAAATACCGACCGACTTTGGCTGGTGAATAACCTATATATGTGCATTTGCAGTCGTGAGGTCACCATCTTAATTGTTTTTCCTCAAGTCATTTCGAGGAAGTGTCCTTGACCTGACTCATAGCAACAGATTAATTCAGAATTAATAACAGAATTTTCTAATTTTAGGAATCGAGAGACATTATGTAGGAAAATAATTCGATAATCGCGTAAGACTGAACTCCGCTTCGTGTTGACACATTATTAAATAAACGTATTTTCCATCTGTTCGCATATGCTCGACCTGTCCTGTCTGTGTCAGATTAACAGTTAGAGATTCACTATAAATGTGCAGCCTTGATACTGTAAATGTATGATTATCGCAGGCTTAATTATTTTCCCCATGTCATTTCCAGAAGGTGAATGCCTTTATGGATTGACTTGAAAGCGTTTTGGGGGGTGGGATTCTCAGATTAATTTCAGATTTCAGCATTTGTGGCAGTTATCTGGCATACATTTTCCTTAGCACATTAACTTTTAAAAATAATTAATATTTGTTTTATAATAGCAAAAATGCTACACTACCAAGAAAGGAGGAATTGTCTCAGATCGAACACGCGTGCTAAAATTTCCACCTTGGCTTCGCTCCTTTCTTTGGTCGTCAGAGAAGGAAAGAATTATTGAGGACTTGTTACTCTGTCCGATTCTTTTAGGGGTAAATCTCCCTTCCTTTCGTTCATGGCGCGACCACAGGCACTCTCCAAGTAAAATAAGAAAACACACAACTATTGCTCCACCTAATATAAAGAAAAGGCCACCAAAATTAACAGGCTTCATCTCTTCAGCGCTTTGAGATGATCGACCGGTATAAAAACAGCCTCCTCTAAACCATTTTTCCTTCAGTTTCCTAAAGTAATCTATTTTTTGGTATTTAAGCAACAGATTTGAAACCGGATTTCTCCACTTCGAGTTTTTGGGAAATCCTATTGCGTATGCTACAGTAATTATTGGGTTCCCTACTACTTTAAACGAACATCCGGGCATCTTGGAAGCTCCAAGGTCAATGAATGGTGAGTCGTAGATGAAGGCTTTAATTTCCCTGAAAAGTAAGTGAAAATCAAAGTAAGGAATGTGTACAAACTGGAAGATAAGACCATGTGGCGTTTCATTCGTTGACTCAGAAAAAAAAACCGAAAATAAATAGGCGTAGCAAAATCAAGTGATCGTGTAGTCTAATCGTATAGGAGGAAGAAAGTCCTGTGAAGGACTGTTGTTGGTGGTGGTGGCGGACGTTTCGACAAACTTAGCAGAAGTGACAAACAAAAATTAATAATAATTATTATAATAATCATGATATTTAATGAGGGAACCCAACTCTTCAAGGTTTTTTTCAGTAGAGCCCTAAAGTCATCATGATAGATATGATAGATTTATTAAACAAACAATGTCACATCGCAACTAGTAAGGTAAATTGCGTGGTATTTACCGTCAATAAGTTCTAGAAAAATTAAACGATATGCATGATCCTTAAAAATTACCATACACGATAAAAGTTGAATTATAAGATATATGCTAATTAGTATCTAATTTACCCTTAAGACCTTTGTGCAAAAGTGATATTTACTCACTAAAAACATAAAAACAGTTTCCTCGTTTATTATTGGGTAAGATTGAGAATTTACTACAAATAGATGGCATGAAGGAACGTCGATATCTTTCAGTTTTTTTCATCAGAATCGAGACATTCACTCAGGTTGTCCAAACGTTAGTCATCACAACTGACAAATGTCCTTCTCAGGACTACGCGTAACTGGGAAAAGGAGACTAGATTGTGAACTTGTAGAAAAAAAAAATGCCTGCCTAAATTAATTATAACCGCAGTTTACTAATTGGGTTGGCTTAGAGAGATCGACATGAGTTATTCTGAGGGTTTACAGTCAATTCTCAATTATGGCACGTTATCCGTTAAATGCCACATGTAACATCCATCACATTGTAAATGGCTCCTGACGCGGAGGCACCTCAAAGCCGTATGTCAGCGAAACATCGCTGACATGCTATTTATTATTGTAATACACTGGGTTTGTATGCACTTTTATGATATAAGTTTCATTAGATTTGATTACGAAATGCGTTCATGAGAAAGAAACTCGTGTTATAGGTCAAGACGGCATCCTTTGTGATTAACACATAGAAAGGAAGCTAAGTCCGTTTCTACAAATTTCGCTCTACTTGTACGAGCATTTCATGTCGCAATATACTACTATATCTTAGCTTTCATTTGATGTAAATTTCATGCGGTTTAATCAACATCGGCGAAAATCACTACTATGAACATCATTTGGCGAAAATTACTCTGGTTTCGCTTTCCGCAAACTGAAGTTTGGGATATCAACATGTTTAACTTCATTTACCGGTTTACGTTCCATAATTGAGACGCTACGCATAACTTCTGAGTCCTTTTCCCTTTTCGCAATATACTTCTACAAAGTCTTAGTTTTGATGTAAGGTTCATACGACAGGCTACTCATAATGTTGAAGTCAAATCGCCACTGGTAGCAACTTGACTCTTCGCGGTAGCGAGTTTTGCGGTGGCGAGTTTGTTGTGGTGGCGAATTGACCGGACACCATCCTGGGGTAACAGTCTCATACAAAATTTTGGTAGATAAGAAACTATGCATTACAGAGTTATTTTCAACGCGGGAGAGGGGGACTTACTTAGTTTTAATCAGTTTTTGGGTAGCAACGATGAATTGCTTGAAGTGGGAGAATCCACATAGTTGCCGCTCAACCGCCTTTGTGGAGTCCTCCATTCAGATCCCTAAGAATGCACTACAACCCATTATAACCCAGGTGTCATGGCCGTTACCACTCAGTTACAAGGCAATAGGGAATATATAGGGGTTGATTGTTTATTATAACTCTGCCCAAAGGTTTTTACTTGGAATTTTAGCAGGTCATAACATTTATTCTTACATGGAGAACATTCAAAATAAGTAACCCCTTTCTTAGGAAGGCATGACTAAGGCTGTATATTCACTACCGTGTGCAAGACATGTTTCCATCATAAATCCAAGTTTGAAAAGAGGATTAATACCGACCCTTTCTTTAGTTTTTCGAGGCCCTCGTTGTAGCTCCTCACAGTATAGGGAATCATGTTTCTTCCTATTTTTCTGTATGCAGGATCATCACTGTTTGTAAAGAAGGACAGTATACTACTACTATGAAGAGTGGTAAATGTGAAGCCTGGCGGAGGATCTTGAAACTGCAAAACAAGTAAGAAACAGTGTCAGCTCTTTTCTAAAAATATTCCAATATGAATACCTGAAACCTTATCTAAATTGTCTCATACGTGAGCTACCCAAAATGATTTTTCTTTGTGTTGAACTCACGATATTTATGATGGTTTTTATGGGTCTTAATGGTCTTTATGGGAGCTGGAGGAAACACCAATTTACACAGGCTTACCAAGTTATGTTCACAGATATCATTGGCCCGAAATCGTATCTTCAACCTGTCCTGAAATGGCTTGAAGCCATTTTAGAACAGGACAGAAAGAAAATAACCTACATTCAGAGCTTTAGTTTTAGTTACCTTAGGATCATTAATCCCTGTGACAGGGGATTCTCCATCCAGTTGAACAAGAGAAGCTGCCAATTTAGCCGTGTATGTTGTAATTATTATCAGTGTTGAGAAGGAAAACACAGCAGTTGTAAGTCTCGCACTAATGCTCTGTGGCTTCTTGCCTTCCAACTCAAGTTTCACTACATTACTCCAAATGTAAGACATACATGTCGACAAACTGAATTTGGTGTCCTTTTCTGCAAAGATTATCCGTTGGCGATTCGGACTTATTCTTTCCATGAGCCATACTGTTGCAAGAATACCACTGACAGTAGCCAAAAAGACAATCCACAAGGCTTTGTCAAACGGTGCCAGGAACCCAATTTCCACATTAACTCTTACTGGAGTGACAGAGATGAGCAGCTTCATTTCTCCATGAAAAAATGGATAAGAAAAGTCAATGTATTTTTCCCTCATTCTCGTTGTAGTCAACGCTGAAAGAGCCATGTCAGTTCTGTTGGAAAGCAAATCGCCAATCATTCCATCCCATTCTTTAGAGTCCGCATTGTAAGCCCCATACTTGCCATCCCTACCCAAATACAACTCCACCGAAAGAGATAAGTCTTTTTCAAGCCACTGCAAGAGATCTATTAGAAAGCCAATACAACAGCACTTTATCGGTGTATTTTGCTCGGAGTTGTTATCATAGTGCTTGTATTTTGTGCAAGGGTAACTCAAAACGCACTCACTGAATGTAGCCACATCTTCCTTACTTACTATCAACATTGGTTCTTCTTCAATAACCACCACTCGAAGTATTTCTTTGTGATCACAAACATTGGTCGCCCATAACGACCTTTGAAAGCTGACTCGATGGCCTGTTGCAGATCCCACGGTAACCCATGCCACTTCCCCTGAACTTGATGAGTTCTCTCGGAATGTGATGATGATATCATAACTAGTCGCCACTCGGTTTCCTTTCTCGTCGAACTGAACCCATCCTGTTTTTCCCAAGAACGCCTGATCTAGCATTTTTCTGGAGTTTTAAAGAGTAACATTTTTTAGACAGACAAGGTATAAATATGTAAAAGGAGTTAGTCTCTGATGAAATTGTGGTGCTGCGTCGGTGGGAGAGTATAACGAGGTAATTTATTATTATCAACCGCGTTGACAACGTAAATTGGCCACCGTAAAGAGTTTAAAAGCTGAAGTTTCGAGCGTTAGCGCTTCGCCTCTTTGCTCTTCGTATTAACGAAGGGCTAACGCTCAAAACGTCAGATTTGGAATTGTTTACGGTCGCCAATTTACGTTATCAACTCAGCTGATAATACAAAATTACCAACGTATAAAAATGCCCATTAAGTGGCTCTAAGTCATAGCATCATAACAGAGTCTCTCCTAAAGAACGTTTTGTTAGGAACATTTTCTTTTATAGGGCACAAACTATACTATTTTCTCTTTCATTTCTTTTTTTTTTCGATTAGGCATAAATCTTCGAAAAAAACATCGAGCCTTTGCTTCTCTTTTCTTTACTGCAGACACTTCTGTTTTAAAATCACGTTTCATGATCCACTTTTCTTCTTGGATTGACCCAAAGCAGCAAAGAAATTATTTCTTAAGTTTATCCTTTATCATTAATCTGGTGACTCATACTCCCACCACACAACGAGATTTGGTGCACTCGTTACCTATACCAAGACAGTATCCTGCTAACTAACTGAATCCTCCCCTGGAAACTTATTCCCATTACTCCCATCTTTCTGATAACTCTTGTCGTCGCGGAGAATCTCTAAATAACTAAGCTTGTGTCATTTCAACCCCTGTTTGTCCCCAGCCAAATCTCTTGAGTAACGGGCGAGGTAATTGCAAGATGGTTACTTAGGGCACCGATACTTTGTGCCTAATAATAGCCCAACTAAGGCCGGTATGGATGATACATTTTCTTAAACCCGGCTGGCTAAAAGATTTTTGAAACTGGTAAATTTTTAGCTGCCTCTCTCAAACTGACATAGATAATGAATTCTCAAGATCATACATTTCATTCAACTGACGTTTTTCTTCTCAAGCAAATGTTTGATCGTTCACCACTCGTTTACCTCCCCTCCGTATGGCTTTCATGTTTTACTCACCTGTATAGTTCAAATTGGTCGGTAACTTTTGAGCTGACGGATCCCATGTTGTTAAATTTATTCTGGTCGTTACTTGAATAAAGCGAGCCATTAAGGAGGAGCAATGCATCCTGCACCCATTGCTTTTTATCAAATTTTGAACGTAGGCCAAACACATTTATAGGAAGGGATATCACTTCATCAGTGCTATTTTCCTCCTCTCTGAGAAACAACCACTGAAATTGCACAGGGTTTATATTGACAGTGTAAGTAGCTTCTATGAGGAACGAAGCGTCCTGTTCACTGCAGTCCATTACAACCAAAACTGAGTTATAGTTTACAGTGATCTTAAAAATTTCTGTCATCATTCTCGCAATGCCAATAGGCGTGTCATTAAGATGCAATTCTGTAATGCTTGAGGAGATATAAGATTTCCTTGTCTGATTTTGAATCTGTTGCAGAATTTCTGACCTGTGAAATCTGGAGGTGAACACTGCGACATGTTGACAACCAAGTTGATCGGCAATTTTAAAAGCAATGCTAATGTGCTCCGTAAGTGTTGATGGGCTGAGGTTAATATAGAGCTGACCCTATTGAGTAAAGTGTTGCAAAAACCCATCATTCAAAATTTATGTTTTAAATATGCCAAGTATTATCAGTAACCAAGAGATTTCAACTAAGAGAACTTATTCCCGTGATGATTTTCTTTAAGTCAATTTTAAATTTCCCGCTCGGCAGTAACATAAAATGCCACTCAGTGTGCCATACCAGTTGTGGTGAATTCATCTGATTGACTGAGCTTTTGAACAATTTGCTGTTGTAAACAAAATAAAATGTCAACATGAGCCTGTCAGGTTGTTAAGTTTTGAATAGTAGATTTATACTAAAACATTTATATCACTGTTGCTTTCTATTTCTATGTTTCACCCTCATCAACTATCACGCGATTGAAATTTCGATCTCGTAACCTGATTTTTTTAATAGAGCGCGACTCTAAACTAGTAACAAAACATCTGGGAGTGAGGTACTAGTCATCCAAAAATGATAAAATAAATGGAAATGAGGGAATGGTCTAACAGGGGGACTGGATGGCATACAAAAAAATCCAGGATTACTATTTCCCGATGCGTCAACTAGAAAGGAAATGTTAAAAAATGACGTAAGAGAAAAAGAAACCGATGGATAAAGAAATTTCGGTAAATTATCTAAAACTGAAAATTAATCGATGATTTGACCCATTTAGTTTGTCATGAAATTTCCATGCACATTGATTTCAGGACATGTTACGTTCAAACCTCTATTTCCTCCTTTTAAGCGTATAATTTTATATTAAATTCCTTTTTTTATCGGTGCGTTGTCTTTACCTTACCGCTGCCTTGATCATTCAAAAAACTGACTAAGGCCAAGAGATGAAAATCTTTTGCTGCGGCTTAGTGAAGCAACCAAAACCTTATGAAAAGTATGCCTTTTTTAATTAGTTTAAACCAAAAAAACTGTCTATTCTTCTCGCCATAGCTATTTTTAATTAGTATTTCTCAAAACAGTCAACCACAGTCGCCATTGCAATGGAAAGTTTCCAATATTCATATTCGTGAGAAAACGCGAGAAGACCCTCACGAAGGTCATTGAACCAGGCTATTAAATATCTGCCTACTGTTGACCACTTTGCAAAATGGATGTATTTAGCAGTAAATTCCTCTGTTGTAATAGTCACAAGCTTGCGAACCCCCTTCATTTAACAGTGATGAAATTATATGATTGTTCGACTAAATGCGACTAAAACTGCGACTTAATGCGACTAAAACTGCGAAAACACACACGTGAGAAATCGTACGCGTAACTTGCTTACGAACTGAGCAACGTTAAATGTCTCAGCGCGCGCGCTACTTACATGACACGCCAGTCCGGTACTTTCTTCTTCACAATGATATTCTCAATATATAATAAAAGGATTTTCTTTAAATACCTGATACTCATCCTGCCTCAAGATACTTATGAATGGAACCACCAACAATCCAAGCGTGCCTGCGATTAACCTGTCAATGAATTTGTTACCAGACCCTATGATAGCCTTGGTGCCATTTCCTTCTTGCACTGTTCTAGAAATCGTTTCTGCGACTTTCAGAGCATCATAGAAACTAAGGTTTCCCGCAGGAAATTTTACAACATCTATGTCCAGGTTAGCACGCCATTGTGATAAATCAAGCGTCTGACTTGAAAGCACAGTGACTCTAGGTAGCACTCCAGACTCATAACAATTGGTTATCTTCACAAAGATGATATGATATATCAATGATATCAATAAACTTGAGGCTGTGTAACAAACGCTGGATTTTGAATTCATCTTTTCAGTTTCGATGGAAAACGATCTCTCCAGGAAGCTCAGGCTAAAAGATGGAAGTTCTGACAAAGTACGAGAAAAAAAAACAATCACTGCAATTGCTGAAATTCATCCAGAAAACGTCATAATAGACGATTGTAGGCGCCAATGCAGTTTTCTTTTTAATAAGATCTCGCAATTTTGGAGGAAACCTGTAAAATTACTCCTACAGGCTACTTACGTCATCTATGGTATAAGCTTGATTTTGAAGAACGTTACCATTTCCTGACCCCAACCTTAACATGAATTAAATGCATCCAAGATGACATTATATTGTAAAAAAAATTCGAAAAAAGGTTTCTACGCTCAGTTGATAAGTTGTTGGCAACATCAAAACATAACTGTCCTTCGTGCTGAGACAATATTTAATTGAGTAAACGTGCTCTTCACTTGTTCGATCTTATGTGTTAGGTAAACAACTCAAATTTCAGTTTTTTTTTCTCGGTGCGTAAGCGTGCGGCATTCTACAAATCCGGCAGTCTGATTAGCTCCAAGAGCGGGCAGCACGCTCCCTTCCTGCCCGCTCACTGCGGGCGGCAAACGTTGCATCTTGAGTCGCCTTGAGAATTCCTCGCTTCGTTGCAAGAAAGAATGTGTTGTTTTGCCGGCCTAAAAAACGGTTTGTTATGTAATAATCCTTCATAAAAAATAACGCAGAAAGTTAAAATGTGAAGTAATTGTTTACGATGAAATGTATTAATGTTGGACCCTGTCCAGACTTCGTCGTGCCCCTGTCGCTTCAAAGTTAATTAAGTTCAACAAACGCACGGCAGATGCACAGCGTCGGATATCAAGTTTTTAATAAAGTACGACGAACAATTAATTTGGACAAGCTATGACGTGCCACAACATTCTGCGGGATAACGATTTAAATGCCGTGCCTCTGCCAAGTCAAATTAAAAATGTTGAATATATTAAATTTTTGCAGAATTGCGCTCCCGTTTGCGCACTCATTTTCTTTTTTTTCTTTTCTTGTGTATCTTTTTGTCTGTTTATGTTTTATTTCTTCATCTTCGTCTTGTTTCCAGCGTGATTAAATTAAGTTAGTTGAGAAAAAAAAATTAACCCACGTCGATTAGCATCTGCTATCTGCGGGGGTCAAAGAAATATCTTGAAAATATGTATGAATATCAAAATTAAAGTGTGTCAAGCGTGTGTGTGTGCGTATTTTTCGATAAATCCTCCAGCCCGACTGCTGAATCAGAGTTGTGCTTCTGCCGTGTTAAAAAAAAAAGTTGAACCTACTTTCAATTAAGTTCCGGCCCAGAAGAAGCACGACGTCTGAACTGGGCCTAACATTTATTCATTCGATATCTGAATTCTCCAAAGCAATTAACTCCCTGTAAAACGTTGAATAAAGTTTAGTTCTACTACAAATACACTTTCGGTAAGGCTTCGCTATACCGTTAAATTTGGACATTTCTACGGCAAAATGCACATCAGAAACCGAAGCAATATTAATATCAATGAGTAAATGCTGTATTAAAACCTGTTATGCCTTGATGACGTGTATCATTCAACTTAAGTTTTTAGTTGGAAGAAAGGCAAGATTTACGCACACCATTGCAGCAACTGACAAACGTGCACATTCTCACATCTACAAAACAAAAATTTGAATTCACTTACAATAACTTTTCCTTACTAATTAAACTAGACCGTGGTAAATCTTCGTAGAATAATCTTTGCTTGAGGCGAATAAAACTTTCCGTGAGATAACTTACTGTTTTTGAAGAATGATTCGTCCAATTAGTCATTCAACTCAAGTTTGATTGCCAAACCAGTGCTGTCGATCATTCAAGAGTGTGCATGCTTGTTTTTTTGATGCACTCTTAAACTGACGGGTGTCAAATCGTGACAAGTATTTATCAAAAGAATATTTCAAAGTTTGCTTGTAAACCTTTTCAACTCACCTTTCTTGATCAGTATGAAAACGTTTCGGCGAAGCTTCCCTTTTAAATTTGCATCGGTCCACAGCCTCTGGCGACTCGGGCGGTATCTAAGAATTCAGGCAAAGTTTTTCGCTTATAAATAACCTCCAAAAAACATTTGCAGTAGTGATGATTACTATCTTCATTAGTTTCCTCCAGTCAATTCAAGAAAGCGCCGTTGCCCTGACTCATGACGCCAGATTAGATGTTCCCAGAATTTTCTCTTTTTAGGAATAGAGAAAGATTGTGTCGTAAAATAATTCGAATAACGTTTTTGCGCTTAGTTGATAGGTTGTTGACAACAACCGAATGAACTTTACTTCGTGCTGAGACATTATTGAATAAACATATTCTTCACCTGTGTCAAGTGCTCGCCCTTTCTTGTCTGTCAGATTGACAGTTGTAGATTCATTTTATATTCGCAGTCTTGATATAGTAAATTATGTTCATTGTTTTCCTAAAGGCATTTCCAGAAAGGAAATGTGTCCGCTCTATGCCCTTTATGCATTGACTTAAAAGCTTCTTCTTTGTCGAATGGGGAAGTTTTTCCACTAAAACAGGTACTCTAATTCTCATTAATTATTAACCGCGTCAGTAATTGCTCATGCAGAAGTTATCATTTGCCTAAATGGAATAAATTATATTTGGTTTCGAACATCAATCTTTATTTTTTTGTGATAACAAGACGAACGGTAGGTTTGTCATCTATTAAAGTTTCCCATTCCTCAAAAAAATGTCGAAATAGAACTGAAGTATGAAGCATAATGTGTGAAGAAATACTGATTTCAAGAGCACGTAGTTTGGACACCACTCTCTTCTGCACATTGCTTCTTAAGCATGAATGAAATTTTTTCAATTCAAGTCAGAGCGCTACAATACCACGAAGGCAGGAATTGTCTCAGATCGAACACGCCTGCCACAATTTCCACTTCGGCTCCGCTCCTTTCTATGGTAAGTTAAGGAGTTTGGGAGTTTGTCCACTGAAACAGTTATTTCAGATCGTAGCAAGTATTAACTGCATTAGTAATTTCATTTTTAAATCCTATCGTTTACCTGAATGGAATAAATTTAATTTCCGTTTAAGTATTGAGCATATTCTTAATTCTTAATTCATGATAATATTAAAATGGAGCTGATGTATTAAAAATTCAAATACGTACACCGCAAAATGGCCAAAAAAATTAAACTGTTGGGCGTATAAATTGACAACTTTTAACCGTTAGTCGTAAAAAAAAGGGACTCGTAAAAATTTTTTGTTTCTCGAAAGTGTTGTTTTTGGACAACAGTTAGCCGTAAGTGCCCAAATTTTTATTGTTGCCGTAAAAGCCATCACCCCATTTAAACCCTCTATCAAAATATAAAGCACAAATACCCCATGAAAATTCCTTAGCTACTTTTGACCAGAACTTGTACTGGGATTTTTTCTCTCTCCTCATACATCCAAACAATATTTGTGTTCTTGGTTGAATGAACATGCAAATGAGCAAAAATTTATCAGTCTCAAATAATATCGAAATACTGGGCTATGTTTAAAGAGGCTTTCTTTGCAGGCAGTTTTCTTGACATTAGGTGAAAAGAAAGGTGATGCACTCGCGAAAACTGGAGAGATTCAGGTGGTCTTATCGCAATTTTTTTTTTTTTTGTTCCAAACCTAACACGGCTTTTCCGTTTTCCCTGTGAGTAAATACCCAACGTTTAAGATGTCATGTCGGTGAATGTCACGTTTTGCCGGTTGTCACATTTAAACGGTTGTTATGTAATCATGTACCTACAGATGTCAGGTTTCGCTTTCCGTTACTCACATTGCCTTTCACTTACAAAAAAGGGGAAAACTTCCCACTTCTTAAAATAAGACTGCGACTTTATTTTTTCTTTTCGGATTAAAATGACTTCAGAAACGATGGGGAACTTCTTTAAGTGAGAAAGAATCACCAATACTGATGTCCGGGGAAGGAGACTTCCGTTTTCACTTAGAGCTTAGAATAAACTTTCGCGAAATCGGACAAATCTCGGCCAACGCTCTTGTTATCGCTCTCTCCCGGTTATTTCCTCTTGAGCCCATCGAATACCTAGTCTACGGTTACGTCATGGTCAATCTGTCTACCCCAAGATACCACTGATGTATTATTATATTTACTATATCACAAAAAGGCTAGTAATTGAAGTTGCAATTATGAAAATTTTTATTACACCTAGTCAGTCAAGTGAGAGGGGGATGACCTTTTTTTGAAGCTCTTTCCTTCGTTCAAAATGCGATTTAAATTTCAACTAAGTCTTTTCTTTTCATCAGAAAAACACCTGTTCCTTTCTTCAGCTTAGCCAATAGCCTGGCGGGTTTGTCCACTGCATCTTTTACTTGCTTCTGTAGCTCTCGTTTTCCATTTGGACATGGCACGCCCCCATTACGACCACAGATTATTAATGAATTTGCCACACACAGAGACAGGAGAAGTGTAACTACAACTGATTTAATCATGTTACCTCTGAAAGGAAATGAAGTCAAACATAAGTATTCTTGTACCTAATGAGGAGATGGGTTGAATACCTCTTGGCTGCAATACCCCTGACTGACCAAGACCAAGGCATTAATGTTCCTTATGGATGCGATATCAGTCCCGTGCAGATTGTCCTTCAGCACGTTTCGCAGTGTTTCACTAATACTTTGTCTGGGCCTTTTTTTTAAATCAGAAATGGTTGTAAGCCATTTCTTAGTTTTTGTTCTGACCCAAAATTCACTTCTTCGTTCCATCGTTCCGATCTTCCGTAAGTGTCTAATTCTTTTACTGTGTCAGGAATCTTGATGTAGCTCAGCCGATAGCTTAGAACTGGTCAAAATGTTAACAGTCTGCTAAGAAATAACGCGTTTTTAACTGATAGCTGAGATCCGAGAAAAGCAAAATTTTCTGATGGATGAAAAGCGAGCTGAAATCAGAACTGTGTGCAGACGTTTGCGCATTTGAGACACTCCAACTCAACATCCGACTCAAGGGCGAGAAGCCATCTTATATTTTAGTATTTATATGCCTCGCACACACACTCTGACTCCGAAATAGAACCCTCAAATGCTAAGAAATACAGAGACAGTGAAATGTATCTTTGAATTATCGCGACGTTATCATCATTTCTTTTTATGGCAGTAAAGGGAAAGACAAACGCAGCTCTTCAGTAATAATTGGCTTTTAAACCCTACAACAAACGGTTACGTTCAGAGCAAAATACAATCAAAAATATCCTTTTGAAGAATGAGGTAAAATAGAATTAGTTAATGGAAAACTTCATGGATCGAATCGAAGACCTATCGTTTAAGAGGAGAAGCGCCATCCATGACAAATTATAATTGCACTTGGAAGGTGCGTTCTGGGCGTAGACCTATCATAGTTACTAGGTTGATATCAAGTCACTTCAGAGCTCTCAAAATTTCTATCTTCCTTGCATCATTTCTGAGTAAGGAGGCTCTTAGCCATTCTCATTACTAATGTGCGGAAGAGAGTTAAGTGACTCACTCAAGGAAAAAAATACACAATGACCCGAACCCAAACTTCGATCCCTGCGGAATCCAGCGCGCTACCTTCTTAGAAACCGCGTCTCCTACAAGTATTAATGATGAAATATATACTGCACGACTGAGCTCCCTCAAGAGGATATCAAGTTGATAGTCTCTTGACTCCCTGTATTTACCAAATATGCTATAACCGCACTGAAAAGGGGTGAGACACTCCATCGAAAGACTATAAAATTGAAACAAAAGACTTTGTTTCAATTTCATGGATTGCCTGCAACACAAGAGTTGATGCACATAACATTGCCACTGCAGCTGCAGCATCAACAATTTATCGAGATTTCCAAAAAGGAAAAAATAGATGAATTCCATCAAAAACATGTAATGAATAAAACTGCATACTGACTACTATAGTAAGTGCAGTTAGAACTCATTAAGCAGTGATTCACATTTATGTCTTTTTTATCAGTGGCACGCAAGCGATCTCTTGGGCAGATTATTTGATCAGATCACGACGGGGTAAAGAATAAGTGCGTTGAAAAAGATACTTCTTAACTCTTACCGCAAACTTTTCAGTCTCTTGCTTTCCTTGAAGTGTTTTGTGTTTTTTTTTTATACTTTGAACTAACCTCTAGCGTCTTTTCTGGAATAGTTAAATGTATACGTGTTTTATACAAGGGTACACCATCTAATCTATGATCTAAAACGACACTTTCTAATTATACATACTTTGTTTTCTTCATTCCCCGCTACTTGTTCGTAACGTATCATTCTAATTCCATCAGATAGCGCTTTAATTGACAAACAGCGTCAAATTATCTTAACGTAAATTTATGTTGCCTTTCTTATGTTAATATGTACAAAGAAAAGCTTGATTGAAATCTGGAGAAGTAATTAGAAATGATACCTAATGGTAACTTGGTAACGTTTATGTAACGTCAAACGTAGGGTGAAGTTTGTGAATTAAACAGATGTATAGACAATATCCTCTATTTGGCGCGAACATGTGCACGGATACTTGTCCTCCGGCGTTATCAGCTCCAAGATGCGAATAATTTTCCCAGAGCAAAGTTTCGAGGAACAGATAATGTCCAAGGACAAATATACGAGCATATTATTATTGCTATAATAGTGGCTATATATTGTGTTTATTATCCATAAAATATTTGCAACACGCGTGTAAAACTGTTAACGAACAGCTTACTGATTGCTGGGTGGCATTGTTTTCTTTTGAGTCTACTCTGGTACGACTTTATGAAGAAAAAAATTTCCTCTCTTCTGTAAAAACCACAATACGCTCTCTCATCTTGAATTTGATTGTAAACAAAGACTTATCTTGGTGGACGTAAGGTTTGAAATCGAGGAATATCACTTAGGTGACATCCTCGGGTATCTCCCAGTTTTAGCTGTGGGGAGTATTTGGTCACGTGATGCGTTTGGACCAATCGCGCGTTAGGAATAATATTTGAAGGATCATATACCAATTTGACCTCAAAAGGTTTCCACAGGAGTAAATTGTCACTAAAGTCCTTTGAAAAAAAATTGTAAATACAGCAAATTCCTCGTAAGAGAAGTACGGCTTTCAAAATTTAAATTTTTCTCATCCTTGAAGGGCTTGCCTTGTTATCTTAAACATTAATCCGATGGTTATCTTTTCCTTTACAGTCACTATCTTGCCTTTGTTATGTTAATCATATGTTCGTACTAAAGATCTGGCGTTTATGACATTGCCACCGTGTTTTCTATCTCTTGGCCCATTGGAAGAATTTTCCTGATCTTTCCGGCATTATTGTTTTCGGCAGCTTAATTAAACTGCGCTTGCGCAGTCTAGCAAACAAATTACGAGGCAGATGTTAGTCGCAATTCATTTATTTTGTATAATTTATATAATTATTATTCACGTACAATATCTCTCTGTGATTTATCTAAAGTAGACTTCACTCGATTTTTGATCATCACAAGCTCAGTAACAAGTATTCTTTCATGGCAGAGACAATATTTTTTTATTAAAAAACATTCGTTTTAACTTTGGCCTGGCATCTCTCCTTTCTATCAACGGTACAAATGATTGCAAGGGTTCGTACGCACCATCTTCACGAACTCTGTCACCTTCCATCAGTTGTTCTCGCTTGCCCGGTGGACACGGCATTCCTCCATTGCGGCCGCACAAACCTGACCGAGTATATGCCACAGCGATACATGAGCTCAGCAGTAACATCAGGAAAAGTGGGTTCATCACGTTGGCTTTGTGTCTAAACGGCTCCCTACGACTAACAAAAAATCATCCAAGAGAGGACAAATTAAAATGACCAAACTAAAAAAAATATACAAACAAATGGATAAATAGATAAATAATGGTGCTGAAAACTATCTGCTAGGGAAATGAAATGCCAAAAAAATAAGCAACATTAACTAACTTAATGTTGGAATCACAAAAATGTTTATTGAAATGCGGCTAATTGGTACATAATTTTTTTCAAGATATTTAGCAGAATGTCTGAAATATTATCTTTATAACTTAAGTCTTTCTCTCTTGGGCGGGTGTTTCTCAGCAACGCCCTTGCCGAGTGTCTTTTATGTAAGTTATTTTGGCAATATGATGCAACATTCTGCATGTCGCGTAATGTCACGTGAGGTCGTGTTATGTTGTGACATGTGTCACGTCAAGTAACAAGTCACATCAGCCATGTCACGCTCTTTCACGTGTTGCCACACCAAGTTACTGATAATTTTTACCAAGAAAAATAGAAATATTTCCACACAGACATTTTTTCTTTTACGCATGACTAACAACGATAGTCAGAGCTTTGACACCACAGCAAATCCCGCTACTCGTATCTTGTACTCGAATCCCGCAGCCTGTCACCTTTAATTAGTTGTCATATTACTTTTTTAACGCTGTGAATAAAATGGTAACTTGTCGGGATCATATTCATATTTAACACTTACAAGTGGATCAGCACTAAAATGACTTCACTTGAGCTTTCAAAGATTTGAAGAGCCTGAGTGAGTGAATATGAAAATAATTGTTAGACAAGAAAGGATAGAATCATCGTCTCTTGATGTAAGAGGATTCGCTGTGTGTTGATAAACATCGACACTTAGAAATCTCAGATATTGGAAACGAACGATAGCAAAACTTGTAAAATTAAGGTAAACAAGTGAAGCAAAATGATCTTAGGTACGCTAAAATGTAAATCTCTTAAAGACAATATCAGTTCCCGGTCGAAAAAAAAGCAGATCCCCGAGGTCGAAATCTTTTAGTTAACCATTTCAGATCTAAGATTTAGTTACCAATGCTCTGCACTGTCTTCCATACCTTTACCATAATTTCAACCCTGAGAATCTTTATTAAGATCGACAAAAATCGCTTAGTTAGTGAATATTTTCTTCTCGTCACTTTTCTACTTGAAAACATAGTGAGACTGTAGGGCAAAATTCATTTCTGGTCACGCTTGGGAGAAAAAGATTGAAGAAAACGTGGTCTGTCGATGGCGGATTGTACTATGAATGTGAACTCTAGTCACACGCTTTTGGACAAGTATTTCGAGGCGCTGAAAACAAAAACTAGTTTACTGTTCTTCAATAAGTAGCACAGCTTAGTATGGTGAAGAATGAACATTTCTGGGACGTTTCTTTGACGCAAAAAGGTCGTTTGCTCAGTTACAGCCAAATTACCGATAATTTCTGATGCTTCGTTCCTTGGAATAACATGCTATTATCGACCTCAGGGAAGTCAGTCATCTCTCTCCTATAATCTATATAATAATTGTAAATCGAGGTTATTCAGAAAATTCAAGAAGAAAATTTCTAGGAGGATACTTGGTGAAACTTACCTGTGAAACTTGGCCGCAAAATGCCCGTTTGCGCCCAATGCGCTGACTTTTATTGGTTCAACAAATTGACTGGATTGTAATTACGGTTTCATGGTCTGTTTGCACAACCACGCAAACCAAGGAAACGACGTTTCCTTTTTCCAACAAAGCGCATTATCATGCGATATTGGTAATGCGATTAATAATTACATATTGCTTCTTTTCTTCCGATTGAAAGTTCTGAGGGTGGCATTTGGACTTGTAGCTAAAAGAAAAACTGTTCAAATATCTTAAATACAATATTAAAGATCGTGACATCGTGAGAAACCCAGCGATCTACAACATGTTGTGAATAATAGAGCAGAATTGTCCGGTAGTGCAAGCTTCAAAACTTACATCAGCTCTATTTTATTGAAAATGCTCATGTAATGAAACTCGAACCATAATTAATGCCTCAATATGAGCTTGTTGTCTATTTCATTTGATTAGATCATGAAATGGGTACAATATTCATTCCAGCCCTGCAATAACAGAGGTCCTTCTTTTTCACAAAAGACTGATGAAGATTTAGAAGCTAGAAAAAGGACTACACTTACTACTGACCTCTTTTTTTCCAAATGAGCATTTCTACCAAATCATTAAGTCTGCTCCTTTTCATAGATCAATCCCCAAACTTTATCTCCAATTCTCAGAACCCAATTAACGAACACGCCTTTGGCAAAAAAGGAAGGCTTTTGATGCTTATTTTCTCTGTTAGATTGTCACTCAGCTATTTTAATTTTATCACTCTAGATGGATAAACTCCCCAGACTTGGGTACCAATCGTTTCAACCATCTCCATCATTCTGTGGTTATGCAAAGATTTCAGCGATGACTACAAAGATTCAAAGCCCGATAATGTACATCAAACAAGATGGTTAGAGTTGTTTCTCTCCGAGCTGAGATATTTTTGTACAGTTAGTAATTTTCACTGATTGCTGATTCATAGTAGTGAAACAAAAAGTTAAGATACATGCAGTGGACACAGCTTTATCAGATCATTATCTTATTATTATTTTCTTAAACTTTTGATCATTTATTTAATATTGCATGACGTACCGTACTCTGATAAAGCCAAAATTTATATCAATAAAGTTTCCCGAATACAGTTATGTAATTTAACATTACCTGACTCGGTTTTTTTATGATAAATGTATCGATCCTGATTGATTTTGAAAGTTAATATGATCATCTTGGTTATCGGGGCCTTTGGAAATGTGGGAAGTAATATCGAGCCAAACCTATAGTTTAATCTGCAGAATTTCAAATCAAATCAGATGAAACAAAATGAGAGTATTGTCTTTAGCCGCTTAATTTTGCCAGAAAGCAATTTAAAACACAATCATCTTTCAGTTAACCTTTCTGTAAGTCTTTTAAATAAGCTTCCTGGCGAGAATATTGTTTTTGCAGCAATGATTTTACGGTGCGGTTTTCAACTTGGATTTAACACCACTCTTAATCGTTATTTAACAAGCTAGAATTTCTTAACTTTGATCTGACATGGCAAAGAACAGCTAAAACCGTTTTTTCCTAAGATAAAAAAAGTAAACAGTTACTTTTCGCACAAGTTACGGTATCGCTTCGTCGAGAGGATAATTGAATATTTTGATTTCTTGAGAATATTTCAAACAATCAGTTAACCCAAGAGCTAATTTGATTATATGGTTCACTTTGTCGCATGCAGCTCAATTCCTGCAAACTAATCGGAAAATCTTCGTGAGAAATACTTAGCTAATACTTATTTCATGATCAGCTGCATTTTATCTGCGAAATGAAATGAAAACGTCACCTGGAAAGAAGAACTGAACCAATATTTCAACTTTCATCAGTGATAGTCTGAGGGCTGCCCAGTTCAATATAATCTGGTATCTTTACAGTATGTAGCAAGAATTTGTTTGTGTCCCTTTTATATCATTTGTGATACAGTTCACCAAAGTAATCACTTGGTGTTCAAAAAATGGACATGGAAGAATAGAGGAGAAAAAAGATGACGAAAAAATAAATAAAACAGGAAAAGGAGGAGAGTATCTATCTATAGACTAATGGAGAAAATTTCATCCGGAAATTCACTTTGTGTCTCCTTCCCTTGTTGAAAATGTATAGAGGTAGGAAATGATACCTGTATATTCTGGGTATATATATTCTTTGTATATTCTGTAAGCATACAAATATCAAATTTCATCCAAGTATTTCTTAGACTCAAACAAATTACATCGCCATCAAAGTCATGGACGTTTACAATTAGTAAATTTTACAACGTAAATCCTTTTTTTCGCAGGCTGGAAATTGCTACGTACATTGGCGGAAAAAAAACTTGTCAGAAATCCTTTAGAATAATAACTATTTCTCGAGTTGCAGTTTATTAAGTTGTCAAGTATCTTTGTCAAGTCATCTTAAGAGGAAGTTCTATAGAGTGATTTTCAATTTTCTAAGTTCCCCTGACAAGTTCCTTTGTTTAGGAAAAAAATGACATTTCACAATAGGATGGAGAGGGAGTGGAAAGATGTGACATGAATTATACATTTTAGTGAACTGCAGAAATATATCTTACGAAAATTAAAAAGAAGAGGAGTAGAATCATGATAGGGGAAGATTCCGCGTGAAAATTGTTGAACTACACTACTCTTGGTGGAGCTTCCTTTTTGTCATAAAAAGGTGGAACTTAAAAAAAAAACAGCGTGCAGCATTTTTACTCTGATGTTGCTAATTTCTTCTCTTCCTTTTTGTTTGTTATCTTTATAGAGCGTACACAGTTACTGACGACCTAATGTTTTTCTCAGCACAGGTAACAAGTGAAAATCACCAGGGCTACTTGAAGCTGAGGTCACTGTTCAGAGATCCAGCACATTAAACCAACCAGCAGACCAGCCTTCTAGTTCGCATAATTCAAGCTCTCTGATTGGTCCAGGATGTTCGTTACGTGCCACCTCCTCACCCAATCAGATGAAAAGTAAAATCAACCACCACTTGTTCACTTGCACTTCCCGCGATTCAAACACTTGTTTTCACCTAATTTTCCAGTAATATTCCGATTTTTTTTGCAGCCATTTCGCATGAATTTGGGTTTGGTTCTTGCGGCTCTCAATCTAAAAGCGTTCCAGACTGAGTCAAATGCTGTACCTGATTACTTGCTGATCCTGATGGGTGGGTCCGAATTATAGCGCTGACATGGGTGGCTGTTGACAAGTGCTCTAATTTTTCAGTTCTTCGTCTTACAGACGTAGGTACGTGACAAATTGCAGTCTACATCATTCCACTTGCCATTTACGGTCAACGCACAGTTTTCTTTACCTCTGCTATTATTGGGATTACTTCCACCCCAGTTTGCATATCCGCCCCAGTTTTCACCGTCCAGCCAGACCCAGGTTCCCTCCAGGACAGTGTCACTGGCTCCAATCCAAATGGTCGTATTAGTAGGAGCTAAAGAGGCGACAAACTGATTCTCTTCAAGAGAATGAATTGTAACCAATATGGAACCCAAATCCGAACAATGCTGCTTCGCTTTGTCCCACTTTGTTTTGACGTTAAAAAACTTATAGCACGACAGGTTGAACTTTTTACACCCGTCTGTCAGGTTGCAGACGTCTGCAGAGGACAGCAAATTATTGTATAAATTTATTTTCTTGGGAATTCCTTTTATTAAAGCTTTGGACACATGAAAGGTTAAAGGAGAAGAGATGGGAGAAGTAAGAGGAGAAGAAAAATTATGAGATTGAAGGGAAAAAAAGGAGGAAGAAGGCTAGAAAAACAACAACAAAAACAACTAAACAACATAGACACCATAGCATCTATTTTATCACTGGTTAGAGTCTGTCAGGTCACTAACGCCGGTCTACCACATAAAATGACTTACGAGGTACTCTTTACAGGAAACTTTTTAAAGATGCGATTTTCCGAATTTAAGTCTTACCAAGTCACTTTGGATTCTTTCTCATCGAGATGTAAGGGTTTTAGACGGTAAAAACAAAAAGAAAAGAAATAATAAAAGTAGAGTTGGAAAAAAACTGAAGAAATAGGGTGAAAAGAAGAAAAGGAGAAGTAGTTAGATAAATTAATTAGACAAATTAAGAAAGAAAAATGAAAGGAAAAGGTAAAAAAGAGAGAAGAAACTGATGTTGTTAAAATTTATGGTAACGGAAACCCACATCCCCTTAGTCCGGTGTAGCTAATGGCATCTGCAAGATCTGTGAAAACTTATTAACGGCACTTCATTTTAAGCCAAAGTTTTGTGTAGTACATAAGCATGACTCAAAATGGGCCGTTCAGTATATAACATATCTTGGTGTTTGCTAAACAGTTACTGGAGAGTGCATTTTGTATTTTATATTACCTTCATGACAGTTCTTTCCCTTGGAACCTATTAGACATTGACATTCGTAGTTTCCATTGCCATAGTTCGGCTTGCACATCCCCCCATTTTTACACGGTTCTGCAAGACATGGTGTCTGTAAAGAAAAATTGAAACACTTGAATGCGTAACAAAGTCCCTGTGATCAACTCGATAAGTCAATTAAATGAGATCAATAAAGGTTACAGAAATTTCAGTCTGTGAAACGTCACCTTGTGAATTTATGACTTCAGCTCTTTGATCCGACGCCATAATCAACGGCGTTCAAAACAACTCACTTTTGACGGTAGGTCAAATAAATAATTTACGTTTAAAATAAAGTTCAAAGATTTGGCTTGTGATTTAAGTGGCTCTTGATATGCAAACAGCTAACAAAATTATTTTAATCGTGCTATACGCAAAATTAAAATTGCTCTCAAGAAGCCTGAGGAAAAAATGTCTTGCTTTCTTGGTGGGATGTTTATTTCCTATAAATTGAATTGGTTCTTTTTTCAGTTTTTCGGTGAGTTTAGATGAATTAAAAAAACCAAGGTATTATTTTCATAGCTCTGCACTCACTTAACTTACTTTTCATCGGGTCTCTTTACTCACCATGATGGAAAAGTGATGCGAAGTTGAGTTTTCTTGAAAGCTTTTCGAACTGACATATTTATCAGACGCCATCATCTCGCACCAAAACAGTTTGCTTTTGTCAAAAGAACTTGCCACATTCACAGAGAGGCAAGTCGAGTCCTGTACACATTTAAAGCAACACTCGTCGAAATTTTGCACAGGGAATTCATCGGAAATTCTTGTCGCGTTTAAATAATGAAAGCTGTGCTGGACAAAATTTTTGAATTGGAACTTGGAGTTGAGACAAGATTGAAGGCTCTCTACCTGCTTTTGTAAAATATTGTTCAATAAACAAAACTTCAAAATTTTGAAGTGTAGAGTCGGGAGTGCCATCATTGAATCCACAGCCGAATCAGGTGGAAGAATTGAAAGACCTACGGAAAATTGAAAACAAGCAGCGTTAATTGATGAGAATGTTTCAAGCAAGCCTTGCTCAATTTGCCGAAAAGTGATTATCGCAAGGGAAAGTTACGCCAGAAACTACATTTCTTTCCTCCTTGCCATGGCATTAAAAACTAGACTTCAACAATTTCTTTCCCTGTTGTTTCATCCAAACTGATTGCAATAATTAATTATTTAACTGGATTAGGAAAATAGAACAGAAAATAGTTTACCGGGTAAATGCAAATGATGTGCCCGACTATTTTGAATTAACTGCTTTCGTGAACCCGTCGCATATACATAAAAGTGAACCGAAACACCTTAAACCGAAAGCAAAAATACACCAAGTAAAAAGTATACAGCGTTATGATACTAATGTAAGATTAAAAAGAGGCACTTAAGGGAATTAAAAATTAGCATTACCTGTCTATGTAAAGCAATCACCTTTCCCTTGTTTAGTCGTCAAAAGCGTTACAACTTTGAGTTTGAATAGAAACATCATAAAGATCATTTTGTTCCATACACATCTTCCTGCTAAAAGGACTGAATGCTGTAAGAATATCTTATTGAGTAAGTTAAAAGTAGCAGGTTTGTTTTGTTGTCGTTCTGTCCCTCAATTTTTTTCTCCACGATTTTGTTTATTTTACAAATTTCACAAAGGTTTAATTCTTGTTTACCGGACTCTTACCACGACAAAATACTCTCTTGCAACGAAAGAATTTCTAATTTCTAAATGACCTTTGTAACTGCGATATTTTCAAATTATAAGGGTTAAAAACCTATCTTGGACTATTTCTCCATAGTCCATTTTGCAAATTCTAAACGTTATGATGCAAATTAATATTTGCAAAGAATTCACTTACCTTTGTACTTTTGTACTCAGCTAGTTTAGAACGAAGACACGTAATTTTCTTTTCGCAGTTGGTAGCGCCTTTAGGCTTGAAGTAACCTTAGTTACATAATAAAAAAAGTTTAATTGACAAACGCATTTTCTTTGTTCCTTTTCATCTCTTAATAAATCAATGTGTTATCTTTCTTCGTAGACTGTCTTACTATTCTGAAACACATTAAGTTATTGTGTAGGAAAATAAATTCATTATGAAAACTGGCAGTACCACATTAAGAAAAACATTTAGAATTTATTTTCAAATCACATCGTCATTTTCAAATATTAGCTGTTTCCAACACGTATGAAATATTTATATGACTTCACAGTCATATAAATATTATACATGAGACAGCTCGTGAACTCAGCTTGCTTTTCTGATAAAGCTCATTATAAATACAAAGGGCTGAAACACCTTTCATGACTACTAACTCGATCGGTGGCTTATCCTTTATCTTAGTGTCTCTTTGGTGTATTATTACTCGTATTCTGTATTCTGTCAAAACTGCTCTAGTCCAATCAAATAACAGTGGAACCTCGATTTAATGAACCTCTATATCACGAAGTCCTCGGTATATCGAACGATACTCTTCAGCCCGGCCAAAGTTATAGTAAAATGTATGGGAAACAACCTCGATATAACGAAATCCTATTTATAACGAACGCAATCCAGAAGCCCAAACGTATAATATACCCCGGTATAACGAACAAATGTCAACACGTGACAAAAGACAAATGCGAGCTATAGCTGTAGCTTCTTATAGACATTAAAGCACAAATGTCATCTACAGTAACCGTTCCGATCCCAAAATGCTGGGTAACGCGACGTCACTCCACACAAAAAATAATGATCAAAAATAAAATTATCAACCAACCCTTGACATAAACGAACAATCTGGTTATTTTTCCTCAAATTAGTTAAATCGAGGTTTTCGATGTAACCACAGGCAGCCCAAGCTCCACCTGTGAGATGATCATCTTGCGAAATAAGAGTCATGGCGAGTTTTTAATGGAATATTTACGACCACTGTTAGGAACAAAAAAAAAATATAGTCGTATTCTCAATAAAAATACCTCACCCTACTTCCACAGTGCATCGCTTGTTATCTGACCAATTACTATGTTGAAAAGAACTCATTTTGGCGAATTATTTATTTCTAGGTTTACTACGTACATAATAAGAGCTTGTGGGCCGATTGTGATGTAACGAACCCTTGACATAAGTCCCTTGGCACTTCGTGAAATCGAGGTTCCACTACATAAACATCATTTATAATAAGTTTTGTCGCATAATGCTGAGAGGAGAAAGTCATACAACTTATTATGGGAAGGGGGGGTGGAATCGGAGCATTTTATTTGTGTCACAATGAAATTTTTTTTTCTTATCACTTCATAGGGCTGTCCTATTCTTCTTCCCCCTCCCCCCCACCACGACCATTCAAAGGCAGTTAAATTTTCAAAAGTTCTCCTCTTTAAACTCTGTTGGCGACAACTGATCCCTCCCCCGTTTCCCCATGTCATTCCCCTTAAAATCCTCCGCTGCCCCCCTCTCCCTCCAACAGGCGATAAATATGACTGGTCCCCTACCCAAACGATACTCTAGTTTACGTATTATTTGAGCAAACCAAGGAAAACCCTGAAGTCTTTTATAATTCAAGTTCACTTGTATCATGTTTCATTATTTCTGTATAGTATATAATTTATTCAAAACAAGTTATTACCCTTTTAATTTTATCCAAAAGTCATTCACTGAAAGTGTTTTGCTCTTACCTTGATTGAAAAATTGGCGAATTTGAGTCCGCTTGAAAGCTTTCCGAACTGAAATATTTGTCAAAAGCCAGCATTTCGCACCAGAATGATGTCGCTAGAAGAACTTACCATATTTACAGAAACACTGAAAGCCACAACACTTACAAGGGGATTATAGTTGGATTGAGAAAATCATAACAGAAACGGCATAGGTACTCTACTAACAATACAAAAAAAATAGGTGTTTTCAGCTGCTACTTTGTTGTAACCCTTACAGTATGTAAACCGTAAAACGTTTCCTATGTAAAGCAAAGCAAAATTTGCCAGGCAGAACGTTTATAACCAGGGAGGGGTAGCTAGGGATAAGGATATGAGGGTCTCAGTAGGGTAATTAATGGCTTTTACAGCGAACAGTTTTAAACTATACATGGAAAATTACGCGCGTCTGATTGGCTGAAAAGAATGCAGTTTTCATGAAACACGACATCGCCCAGAATTCAGCGACATATCCGGGACTTTCATTGAGACGCTGGCGCTAAATTTAAAAGCTAATTAGAAAATGATTGTCAAACAATAAAGGAAAAGGGCTGAAAATGTCGAGGAAGGCTTACGTTCTCTTCGTTTACGGATAAACTACTTTTCAAATGCTACTTTTACCATATGGCTTTTAAAGAAGAAAGTTCAATTGAATAGTGTATCATTCTCACTTTGTTCTTGCGCTTTCAGAAGAGGTCGCAAATTTGCCTTGAAAATTGACTATGTTAGCATCCTGCTTGTATGAGAAGTCGATCTCAGCGCACTTTCAGGCGTAATTTATCTTCACTCAATTGCTAGATTTCTCTTTTACCATATGGTTATTTTTATTTGACATTCTAGAAAGCGTCATAGAAATTTTCAAGGGATTCCAAACTTTGGAAGTAGTCGCAAAACGCGAATTTCGAAAACGTTTGCTAAGCATCGTAGTGTTCTATCCAAATCTGTCCTTTGGAGACCCCCACGAGAATACAAGTGACCTATTTTAAACTTCCCGCGAGAATATCAAGGTATGTTAAGCTCCGCCTCCGCAAACAATCGCGCGCACGCCGCCTAATTAGTATTGAAATTGAGGTGGTAACTAGACAATGCTTAAAAAACTGTAAAAGCTTTTAAGATATGATCGCTGAGATCGCTGCAGAAATATTCAGCAATCGTTACTATCATATGGAAACCACACTCCTATTATTGTCGCAAGATAGACTCTAGTTCTATCTCGACGATCGTCGCACTCACAAGCCGGTTGTCGGAAGCATCGTTCATATTTTTCTTTATCGATTGAAGCGATTTTAACGAAGTAGATTCTTCATGATACTTTTTTTCTAAATTTTTCTTTTTTTTATTTTCTATTTTCATGATACTAATTTTTATAATTCCGATAACATTTTTACCAACGGGAGTCTGTCAGTTCATATAAGAATTCGCTGCAAACGAATTTGCTAAATGCTTTGTTAAGAGCGTGGCTATTGTTAATTATTGCTATTGTTCACTTTATGTCACCATGGGATTTACTTTACGCATCCAACCGTTTGATTGACAGCAGCTGAAATCTGCAAAGAGACTCATGTATTCCCAAAGCTTTACCTGCTGACCAATCACAACCGACTAGTTCAGGATATGCAAATTATTATGCTGCCCGCTGATTAAATGGGCACTGCAAGTACATGTCGCGAAAGACAATAGCAGTCTGGGCGATGAGTGCCAAGTTTTAACACGGGTGCAAATTACAAATAGCGCGCTGCCAAAATTTCGTCCGTCTTCACCTTCCGAGATGCGTTTGTCATGTAAATTATTAATAAGTAACGACGGGATTTCTCGTGCAATTTGGTGTAAATAAGCAAAGGGTAAATTTTTAAAAGACTACAAATTGCACTCGCCCTATGGGCTCAAGTAATTTTGGTGTCTTTGAAAAATTTACTTGCGCTTATTACAGCGCTCTAAAAAATTGCACTCGAAATCATGTTGTTACCTACACAAATTATGGCTATTTTACGGCTGACGGTTAATATATTTCCGTTACTATAAAGAGAAATGCAGAGAATTTATTTCAGTCGTCTACGACAAATCGTTTACCTTTTAGGTCTATTCAGGAATCAAAAAAGAAGTTCATAGCAAAGTAATTGGGGTTCAAGGTACACTATAAGAATTATATGGGAATCTAGAGCATACTACTTCACTAAAAGTGTTATTTTGTGTAGAAAAATGCAATAAATAAGAAACAATCCAGCATTTTAATACTTCCAAAATGACACATCGTAGATGGTAAAAAGTTTGGTAAACTTTGTGAAGACTAACGGTTAAAATCTGTCATTTTTTATGGCTCACGGATAAGTTTTTGGCCGCTTCACGATCCTTTACGGCCAAACGCGAACGGTTAACCCCGTATGCCAGAATCCATTCAGATTGTGATGTTTATTCATGGTTGCCTGGTAGACGTAAACATAATTAAAATTAAAATTAAAATTAAACCCTACTTATGATACAGCTGTTGAAGTCTGTGTCTAGGGTGCCTACGAGGATACCAGCGAAAATGTGCTCGGAGCGTTACACTTTGAGCGTTACCACCTGATTGCGTGACTTCCCAATCAGATGATTCGTCGTGAAGCGGTCGTGCCTTGTCGGAGATGTTTTGTCACATCATAGACAGTAATCAAATATGGCGGTTGTCGTCAGTCAAACTTGATTCTTTTCGGCAGTTGTTCATGCACTTCGTTTCTTCGAGGTAAAAAAAAAAACAAAAAAAATCATGGCTTCAATTTTTCGAGCTTCTCTCCGCCCGTTTTTTCGAGCTGTTGATCAAACATTCTTTCCAAGAAGCTGTCCCGTGCGTTGGAAATCTGCATCGTCACAAGCTCAGGTGAAGTTATTAATTTTAAGAAAACGGATCACGAATCGAATGTGTAGTTATATTATCACTTCTTATTTCTGGCTTGTCTTCAGAATTTTTTGCAAGGTGAAGGTCACTGTTTCGACTCCTTACAAGAACTACGAGGTCATGTATTTCCAAAATACGACTACTCCTAAAAGGAACGATTAAGGAAGACGTGTACGTACAATGTCACGAGCATTTTGTCTGATCGAGCTATAGTAACTTTCTTGGGTTAGATCTTTATCCATTTCGGGGTGCACGATGTCATCATTTAAGAAGTTCCTTTAAGGGGATCTTGGATTTCCTTTCTTCTCTCGTGTTTATTCCGTAAACCAAGCGTGTGAACAACTGTTTCTTGTTTTTGTTTGGTTCAAATGAGTTTTTTTTTTCATTGTTATACGGTGTTACATCCTATTGGGACGATCTTATTTTTGTCCGCAAACCTCTCCTTCCCTGTCTAGTATATGTTATGATTCAAAACCATTAGTTTTTAGGTACCATTTTGAGAAGTTAAAGCTGATCAGAAAGGATTAATCTCCTTAGACACGTGTGGGAAAAAAGTCGGAAGGGTCAAAATTTTGAAAGCTTGTTTATAACCAAACAATTTGAACTCTCCTTCTCCAAAATCATAAAGCATAGCGAAACAGGGGAAAACCATATTTAAAAAAAGCCAATAAATTTTCAACCCAAGCATGATATTAAACCAAACTGAATTTTGTAAACATCCAATCTTTTTTAATGTTAGAGAATAATATTTAACTCACAGGTTAGTTATGCAGGCATCAACGATGACATAAGAGGAGCCTTTGAGCAAATAGTAGGTGGAAAAAATGTTTCATCTGCAATGGTTGTAAGGGAACAACATGGGAAAGATGAATCACACCACAAATGTCATCCTGCGGATCTTGTTGTGTGGCCAACTAACAGAGAACAAGTCATCCAAGTGGCCAAGCTCTGTAATGATTATTGTATTCCATTGATTCCTTTTGGATCTGGAACAGGCCTGGAGGGAGGTGTTGTTGCAAAAAAGGTGCCAAATGTTTGTAACATTTTTTTGTTAGCAATTATTGTGTGTACTTAGCCCTTTAAACCCTAAGAGTGACCAGCATCTCATTTCTCCTTACAGTAATACTGCTGAATCATTCACTAAGATCATGAGAATGAGGGAAATGCTTGCCAACTGAAGGGGCTTTGATATTCAAATAAATTCAATTTGTTGGTACCAAAAGAAACATAGAGTAGAGTAAGGAGAATATGGATACTGATGTTAGGATGCAAAGGGCTAAAGAAACAATGTTACACCTGCATCAGTTCTGTATTTATTCCTAATATTCCAATAGATCAATGTTTGAGAAACTGTGCACCTATCCCTCCCCTCCCCTCCCCTCCCCTCCCCTGCCCTAGCCCAATAACTGTGCAGTTGCTAAGATACTGACACTGATCCAATCTTTTTGACAAAATATATTTTTTTTGTTGGAGTTTGTCCAGTATTTCCCTGAGTCTGGGGTCTTAACCCTTTTACTTCCAAAATCTTATTTTTAATTCTCTAAGTGTCTGCCATGATCTCATAATTGATGTTATTCTTTATTCTCACCACATTTTTGCTTGATATTTTATTGATAATGTAAGGAGAAGTTCTGCCTTTGTCACTCATTGGAGTTAAAGGGTTAATAGAATTTGATTCATGACTTCATCAAAAAAACTCAGCCAATTTTACCTTCCTGTTTCTCTTGTGTCTCTACCTAAAACTTGAACATTTTAAGCATTTCTTCATCATTTCAGATTGGTTGATGAAAAATGCTGAACATTTTGTCTTCTTTTTCAGGGTGGTGTCAGTGTTGACATGACAAAAATGAATGAAATTCTTGAGGTGAATGCAGAAGATTTTGATGTCACAGTACAAGCAGGTGTTACAAGGAATCAGCTAAACAATTATGTGAGGGACACAGGGCTGTGGTTTCCTGTTGGTATGTAACACTGTTACAGCAACTTTTTTCAATATTTAAATGTTTTTACGGAGGTGGAGGTGAATAGTGGAGGATATTTACCCAGCCATTAAGAGGTGAGGTGAACATCAACCATTTTTACAGACACTGAGTTGAATAATTGTTTCAGTATATACTACACAGAAGCCAAAAGATCAGTTTATTTTCATTCATGTACTGAAAAGAGGTTAGAAATTGAACTTGTGGCACATAATTATGTCTCTTTGGCTGCTCTGTGAATAGGTGAATAGTATGTGGCAACACTTACAAACTTAATCTGTTCAGTATGTGCAGAAAGAACTTCTTACCTGTGTGACTTATACTAATTCTAAGATAGATTATAATTTATTTCTTTCTTCTTTTTTGGCTTTTTATAACTGAATCATTTCATGTTTAGATCCAGGAGCAGATGCCAGTTTAGGTGGTATGGCATCTACAAGTGCATCTGGAACAAATGCAGTCAGGTATAAAGAGAATTAGGTATTTTGTGGCTAGACAAAATGAATACTGTTAATTATCCCAAAGACGAAGTCAAGGGAATTATCCAGCAATATTCACTGAACCTGAGGGGAGTAATTGCTTTAGTGTAATTACTCATTAGGTGCTGCCAAATGACAAAATGGAAGGCAACCATTTTGAAATGTACTGCACCTGCTATAATCACCTCACGCAAGGTGATTATTGTGAGATATGATGCAAATCTTGACCAATCAGAGCATGTGTGTCTCTATAATCACTGAAGCAATTATACTAAAAATAAAAAATAAAGTATTTTGCCAGTTTAAAAGTTAACAATAATCTGATATTGCTTACTATTTTCAATATTTTGAAAAGGTATGGGACCATGAGAGAGAATGTTATGAACTTGGAAGTAGTTTTAGCAGATGGAAGAGTTGTCAATACTGCTGGAGAAGGGCGAAGAACTAGGTACACTGTTGGCTTAAGTTCACTTTACTTAAATGTACTTAATATTTAAATTGGCTCAGAGTGGTGACAGGAAGGTCTTTTATGTCTCTCGTAAAGAGACACTAGGAGCATTAGATAACCACTGAACTAATCTCACTTGCTTCTCCACTGCAGAAAGACATCAGCTGGATATAACCTGACAAACTTGTTTGTGGGCTCTGAGGGTACCTTGGGAATTATCACAAAAGTGACACTAAGGTTATATGGGATACCAGAATCGGTATGTGCATGTAATAACTTTCTTAAACTAGTTTCTGGTGCCTACCCCTCTACTCCCAGGGCTCTGCATATTCTCAGTACTGTTCTCTATAAGTTTCCCAAGGTGCTGACAAGGAGAATTTATGTAATGATTAAGAGCTTCTATTTTTGCTGATCATTTCCTTTATTCTCATGAACTTATATGGGATTCAGGGGTGATATTGTGAGGAGAAATTAGATGGTAGTCACTCTAAGGGGTCAAAGGACGAAGCATAGTGATGCAAACTGTTTCAATAATATGTTAGGGAAGCTTCAAACTCACATTTTTAGTGATGCTTTGGGGAAAACATTTTAATAACTGTATAGATGGAATCTTTAGCTGTAGATTGTAGACCACAGCGCTCTCCTTGAATAATAGAACTGGGAAAAGTAGAAGAGAGCTGTATGGACATGTATTTTATTTTGCTGGGTACAAAATTGCTTATTGTGTATATTATTTTCAATTTGTATATGTGTATTACAGACAGCTTCTGGAGTGTCATCATTTTCTGATGTCAAGTCAGCTGTGGATGCTGTGGTAGAAATTCTACAGAGTGGCATTCCCATGGCTCGTATTGGTAAATTGACTTTAAACCCCTAAATTTTTATAATTTTAGGCCTATTTATTGATGAAAATTGTTAGGTTTTTAAAAATAATTACCCTGTCTTTTAAGAATTATATGAGTCAGTTGTTTGATTGCTTCCAAAACTCTTGGTTCTGTACCACATTCCTAGAGCTTCTGATCATTATGTAACTGATACTTGCTTCAACCTTTTGTCAACTATTTTGGAGTGCTGAATGTTTGTCCCTACATTTAGATCCTAATCATGCTGTCAAATTGAGTTTTTTGTAGGTTTTGAATGGACTTTTTGTTGCCTTTTTCATGTGCAGAATTTCTTGATGATGTGCAGATTGATGCTTGTAACAAGTTCTCAGGACTGAATTACCCTGTAGCTCCAACACTGTTCTTGGAGTTTCAAGGGTCAGAGAATGGGGTCAAGGAGCAAGCCTCTGTCGCAGGTCAGATGAGAAGCTGACATTAACCCTTTAACTCCCAAGATCTGATTGTTAATTCTCCCATCCAGCTGCTACACATTTCCTTGTAAATTAGTCGCATTTGGCATTAGATCAAGACAACAACTACCTGATAAGTTTGAGTATTCTCATTACCTGTTTTCTGGATAGTGTATGGATATTATAAGGAGAAGTTACATGTTAATCCCTTCTGAGAGTTAAAGGGTTAATGTAGGTCTATGTGCAAGCGTACATACTTAATTTATTTTTTAAAAAGGAAATTTTATATGAAGTCTAAGGACATGGTAAAGTTAGTTACGTACGTTTCAGGGCTATTTTTCCTCAATTCATTTGGAAAGATGCCTAGGAATTACTGGTAGCAAAGTGGACTCTATATCAAGAGGATCTGATAGTGTCTTGGTGTGGGTCATCATGTTGTGTTCTTGAACAATGCATTTTACTCTCACAACGTCTCTTGAAACCCAGGAGTAGAATGGCTGCTGGTAAATTATCTGGGAAACTTGACTCTAACAGAAACTTATAAGTTATAACTTCTCATTCTACCCAGGAGGACTACTAGAGATGCTGCTGCTTGCGCTGAGCTACAGAAGCTGAGATATTAGCTGCAGCTGTAATTGGCCACTAAGTTTGCATGACATACATGTACAGTGTAACACTTTTCCTTCATGTGCTGTAGGTGAGATTATTGAAAGTAATGGTGGGTCTAAGTTCCAGTGGGCCACAGAAATTGAAGAGAGAAATAAATTGTGGAAGGCACGACACAATGCATGGTATGCTGACATGGCTCTTAGACCTGGTTGTAAGGTAAGAGTGAAACATCAGTCTTATCTACTTCTTGAAGTTTCTAACTTTGATCTTTTTATCGTAATTACTTTACACCTTTCCTCATCGTCAATATCTAATTTTGCACCAATAGATGCATGCAAGTTGTGTATTTAAATTTTTTTTTCCAAATGGTGCCATGGTGATGTACTTAGTGTAACTTCAAGCCATTTCTTTCAGAGTTGTATTTGTTTCCATTCTTTTTCAGGGAGTATCAACAGATGTCTGTGTACCCATCTCACGACTGCCAGAGATTATCGTGGAAACTAAAGAAGATATCATGGCTTCTAACTTAATTGGTGAGTTTCACATGAGTATGAACCTGCCTCGCCCTGCCCCCCCCCCCCCTACACACCTTAACTTCCAGGAAAAGTAGTATCTGTTGCTCATGGTTAATAACACTGTACTCGTTCATTTCCAGCCCCTATTGTTGGGCACGTGGGCGATGGAAACTTCCATTGTTTTATTCCCGTAAAACCGGATGACGAGGAAGAACTCCGGGTAGCGAAGGAATTCACCCTCAGATTAGGAAGGTAAGAACACTCTGGATTAAATATTGTCCTTGTCTTTTCTATCTAGCTCCAATTGTTGGACATGTGGGAGATGGAAATTTCCACTGTGTATTGCCTCTTGACATGGGATGTGAAGAGGAAGTGCGGAAAGCGAAAGGTTTTATTGATAGACTAGCCAGGTAGGTCCCAGGCCAAATTCTTGTGTTGCGCGATACAGACAATCCACCTTGGAATACTCCTTGGAGTACGTTGAAGAATCCCTACTCTTACAAAGTTACAGAAAAAACGAAGTTTTCAAGCCTGCAGTGCAGGCGTATTGTTAGTGCGAGCTAAAGTTGTAAGCTCGCGATCGTTTATCCGACTGGCCATGTTTGATTTGAGGTTTGAGTGGACGGTGGGGGTAGTGCAATCTTCACTCGGGCGATAGACGGGTGATAAACAGCTCTTTCGCCTGACATCACCGTTATTTTGCGCACCCGTTTTTTTTTTTGTTTGTTTTTTTGGGGGGTTTTTTGCCCGCTTTTTCGCTCACTTTTACTAACTAAGAGGCTAAATGACTGTGAACAGGATATGATATATTCTTCACGGTACCAGAATTTCTATTTCTTCTGTCACCCAGACGAGCCCTTGCCATGGGAGGCACGTGTACTGGAGAACATGGTGTTGGGTGTGGCAAGCAAGCTCTGTTACCTGAAGAGATTGGTGCAACGGGTGTGCAAGTCATGAAAGACATAAAGAACTTGTTCGACCCGAATGGGATTATGAACCCTGGAAAAGTATTCATATAAAAAAGGCGATCTCTCGTGTTACACACAACGAAACATAGAAACAAACTAAAGTTATACATAAGCATAAACGAGAGGAAATAAATGCGTGATTACCAGTTGTTTTAAACTGGATAAATGATCGGTGATCACTAGACTCCGTTCTGAGTATAAGTTATACCTCTAACTAAGTAATTCTTCTTTTCTTACTTATCCAGCAAAAGTTACCAAACGTGAAATAGATTTAAAGATTACAGAAGAGATATGCATATAGTCAGAGAGGTGTTGTTTAAAATTAGTGTCCGTAAATCAACTGTGTAACTTTTGTGTTCTTTAGAGGGGTAAATGTTTTCCAAGTTCCGAAATGACTATCAATTGATTACTAGCTACCGTAATTTCAAGGCGACTAAGTTAACTCTTTAACTCCCAAGATCTCATTAGTAATTCTCCTTACTGTCTGCCATACAGTTCTCGTGATGTTAGTTTGGAGAATTTGGTATTGGATCAGCTTATAATCCCCTAACTGATATTTTTCTCTATTCTCATCACTTGTCTGCTTGATATTGTAATGATATTGTGAGGAGAAATTCTGTCTTGGTCGTTCATGGGAGTTAAAGGGTTAAAAGGTTAAAAGGTTTATGTTAACCAGCGCACAAGAATCGAAAGAAATGGCTTTTTCCGTGGAGCTTTTGTACACTTAAATGGTTATCGCCTTTAGAAATATGTAAAAAAAAAACAAAAGACAAAAGCAAACAAACAAACGAACATTTAAGTACTCTATTTATCCTGGTGACAGAGGGGAAAAAGAAACACATTAACTACTTCTTGAAGCCCGCAGAAAGAAGTTAATTTCGAACCCTGGTGTTTTATTTAGCGGTTGAAGATTGTAAGATTTCTTCTTCGAATGTGCAACGTCGCGCATATAAAACGATAGTGCGGGGGGGAGAACGAGAGGGGTTTATAATCAGTTTAATTAACTCACTTATCTTTCGATTTGTGCAGAGGTAGTTGCATCGTAGAGTTAAAATTATTGGATGGAACAATAATTCTTTAAGATTAAAATGATTAGTTTTTTACTGAGTATGTGAGCAATATTATACAATAAACATTTACTCAAAGGATATCTAATTTTCTCATCCTTGCTCTTAATTGTCTGTTTTTTCTCCTTTCTTCAATAATTTGTCCTCTGTGAATTTTCAAAAGGAAATCAGAGTTTAAGTCACTTCAAGTGGCGCTCGTACCAGATGAAAGCAAGTTGCATCTAAGAATCCGTCGGATCTGAAATATTATTTCATTACAAATTGCGATTAAAATATCAATCACCACAAATCACCAGCTGAATTTTGCACGCGTTTTTGACCAGTGTACAACCGGACATCTTGGGTGACAGAACAATTGACTTTTGACAGTGACTCTTCACAGTTCCTACAATGCTTTGTGATGGATCAAATAGTGCATTAGTTTGAAAAAGTGTAGAAACAAGCTGATATTAAGAACTTCCACGCATAAAGTCAAACCCATTAAAACACAATATGGATTAGCTGCATTCTTAGAGCTGAGTAACAGCTACACACAAAACTTTTATATAGAGACAAGCAGTTGTTTTATCATTGTTTAATCATCAACAAACGCAAACAAAAGAACAATCAAATATTAGAAGCAATTGAAGAAGGCACGTCGATGTAACCAGCGAAGAACCTCTTCGAAGTGGCCTCTGTTCATGAAAAACAATTTGATTTTATGAACTGAGTTGAAATTGTATATTGACTGCCGTAAAAAGTTTCTAAAGCTCACCTTTCAAGCGCTAGCCCTTCGTCATTCGCTCTGACGGAGGGCGAACGCTTGAAACGTGAGCTTAGAAACTCTTTATGGTGGCTAGTTTACATTATCAATTCAGTTCATAGAACCAAATTACCATGTAACACCCCTCACCGATGCAACACCACAGTTTCTTTAGAAGGAAACCCCTCTATTCATGTTCATGACAACGGAATTCTAACTCTGTCTCGAGTGTTCTAGACGAAACCTCGTATTTGATCCTTTTTAGCTTCTGTTGTTTGATGATAGGTGTTTTAATTTTTCTTGTTTTCAAGGGCATAATCCATTTAAAAAAATACATGTAATCATTTTGTCCTGAACGCTTCGGATCCTGGAAGAATTATAATGTCCCGATCATAAGCTGTTAAAATGCTGGTAGAAGGTTTCTTCTCTGGTTTCAGGAAAGCATGCACTGCATCGCTTACATCTGATACCTTTACACGTTTCGCGCGAGGCAGAGAAAAAATGAAGTGTTCTGATTAATTTACATAACTTTGGTCCAAATTTCGGTGAGTCCTTCTTTTGACTCAGACATTAGATACCAGTTGAATCGAATTTTAAAGAAAACTTTTTATTTCAGTCAATTCCTAACGACGGAGCTTAGCATCACTTTGCTTTTGTATTCAGGGGGAATAATGCCCCAGGAAATCAAACAATTATAATAATCAAGGGGCGCAAACAGAGAACCAGACTCGAATGCATTGATAGGACGCGTGGGAACGACGCGCACGAACGAGAAGGCGCGCGGGAAAAAAACAGGTAAAACAAAACACGAACATGTTAATTTCCAGCCACATAGCATGTGTCATCTGGATACCAATGAACGTATGAGTGCCTCCACACTTTGGAGAAACAAGTCCGTATAGCCTGCTGTTTTGTAGGCTCCGGCAAGAAGTTCCATATCGGCGAGAAACAGCTTTTCTCTACCTTGAATTCTGTAGCTTTCCAGTAGAGATTTCATGTCATCAATGAATTTTTGATTATATTCCGGTATTTCTGTAGATTGCTGTGATGAACTTTTGTGTTCATTGATAACGAATTGTGTGATGGATATTTCTATAAAAAAGGAAAAATGTTCAACGTTAAAACCTATCGTCAATTTGTGATGCGTTAGCCCTTCGTCGAAGCGGAGGACAAAAGCTTAACGTTCAAAACGTCTGCTTCAGAAACTGTGGTGGCCAATTTACATTATCAACTCAGTTGATAAAACCAAATTATCATGTATTCCCCTCCCCCCTCCCCACCGAAGCAGCTGCACAGTTTCTTTAGAAACGGAACCCTTTTATTCTCTTACCAGAGTTAAAAGTACTCTACTAACATCAAACTAAGGAGATGCAGAGGTGATGTTACTTTAATGTTAAAGAAGGTTAACTCTGAGGAAGTTTAAATTGAGTGTGAAAATTCATCCAGGATTATAATAGTTTTCTTTACATCCACTGTTTGATTGGTATAAAATACTCACCATGTTAAAAACCTAGCACACCAGTTTCTTTTATGTTATTTTTTTTTTTTTCAAGATAAAAAAGTGGGGAGGACTTGGCAATGACCTTAAGACAGTAAGTTAAGAGGAGTTTAAAGGAAATTACTCTCCTGTAACTCATCTGTAAAAAGAGCCACTCAACCTCATACCCAGACTCCCCTTTCTTCCTTCTCTATTTGCAAGATAGAGAGAGGACCTATGATTGTGGCTAAATGCAAATGAATATTTGTCATTTCTGAAGTACTCTGGCAAAACAAGTTTCCGAAAAAAATGCTGAAATTGCCTTGGCAAACTTTCCCAGATGTGTAACTGTTGGGAAGGTTACCACAGCAAATCTATCTTTCTTAACAAATTGGCTCTATGTCCAAAAAAGGAAAAAGCAATACACTTACTTTTTAGAAGTCTATCCCTTGCATCTCTGCTTCCTCTCAGAACAGCTCCTAACTCTCCTCTCAGTTCATTAATCAAACCTTGAAGTTTACTGTTAAAATCTTGATTATCTGTGAGGACTAATGACAAAACAAAATAGTGAAAAACGTCAATAAAACATAAGGTAACAAGTTGCAAACTCTTCTTAGCTAACAGGTGACAAAAGACCATTAAATTATTCTGTGAAAAACATTGAACTTTAAACTTTGTACAGATAAATCATGATAACAAAGAAAAGGGTCTAAAGGCACACAGTAATCCACTGAGGGCTTTGGAATGTTAATGTAACTATTGTAAAGAAATGAATTCAAGTGCTACAAATCACTAACAGCATTCCACAATAAAGATTCTACCCAAAAATCTTTACAATCCAATTGAACTGTTTCCTCACAGATAAAGCAGAAAAAGAAGGGAGACAGGGAGAAAAAAAAAAAGATGCTGGAAAACTCTTGGAATTCTATGATGCATAGCTCCCCAAAATCAATTCCTTAGCAGATTTTTATGACTCACACAGTTTACTTAGCTGAAAAAGAGGGACTGCTTGATGTCATAAGTTTCAGTGGCATGCAAATAAATTCATTTATCTTGTACCTGATTTATCAAACCATATGCACTTGCTATCAGGAGCATTGGCAACCATTGATTTTGCATCACTTAAAAACTTCCCATTGTAAGTTACTGGGGAAAGTCTTTCATGTTCCAGTTGACAATTATCACCATTTCTGAGTCCATTTGTAAGTTTTTCTTTCATAAGGCAGTTAGGACATGTTTCTACTACAACACTGATAATACTTTTGTCAATTCCAAAGTCTCTGTGGCCCACTGTGTATTTTTCTTGTATCTGAAATATAATAAAAGTCAAATTAAAAAGAAACAAGAAATATACTCTACATTAACAAATCAGTGGTTTGAATCTTAGGTTTCATCAATTCATAATTTTCTGATACATACTGTAGTTACTGATGAACTTGACAAAAAGACATATTTCATGGCTAAATATCAGATCACATAATCAACCATCATACATAGGTTCAAACCAGTAAGTATATTATAGTATATGTAAACATTTCTGGTGTAATTCAAGCAATCAAAGTCCACTGAGTTTGACAGCAAATATACTGGAGGGGATATTGTATACATGAACCCTATGCTATGCAAAAAAAAAAAAATTGGCAGACAGCAAGAGAAGTTAATTTTTGAGGTGTTTATAAAGAAACTGTTCCATAAGTACTTTCCGTGTATGTACCAGTTTATTTCCAAATGCCATTTTTCTCACATGCTTGATCTAATCATTCATCACTAAGAGGTCTTATGAACAAGGATATGATTGACTAAGTCTGTGATTTAATTTGCAGTGTTATATTTTTGTTCATAGGGTTTCCTGTGTATTTACTGAGATATTCATTTTAGTTAAACATAACAGACTTAAAAAAAACCAGACTAAGAACATTCGACTGACAATAACTATTCACTTGACTCTGAAGATGACTTCCGCTCAGGTTGTCGAAATGTCTCTCACCACTACCGACAACAGTCCTTCTCAGGACTACACTTGCCCGGACAATCAAACTACACTATTACATAACAGACTTGATGTTAAGTTCTGTGGCATGACAAATAAACCAATCTGAGGAGACAAATTTCTGATTATTTTGTCAATTCTTAAAAAAATAAGCAGCAACTTATCACTTGAGTGAAATTGGCACGGTGAATTTTACCGTCTGTCAAATGGGAAATTTAACACTGGTTGCTGCACTGAGATTTTGCTCTGATCACTGTTTACGGGAATTTTCAGATGTAAACTGAGGCGCCATCTCTCAAGTTTCATATTAGTATCTAACTAGGTCTTAGCCACCAAAGTAACATCTAGGTCACAAGGTTAGCCCATATTACCATATCAACAGACTGTACCTGGCTCGAGTAAAGAGGCCCGCAGAGTGATTGATTTTGTTCTTACGGAACAAAAAAATTATACATTCATTTGTTGTAAAAATTATTTAATCTGAGATTTTTGGTCACTGTTTTCGCTCAGGCTGAGTGTTATTTTCTAAAAGAGCAACGAAAGAAAAATTAAAAAGCAAAGTGTTGGTTCAATAAAATAACAGCGGAGCAAAAGATGTTAATTCTTCACACACAAAAAAAATTAATCGCAAAATAGTCTTACATTTCAAAACAATCCAAATTCTTGCTTTTAAAACTAGTGCAAAACTAACACACAGATATTGAAAAAAACCATTAATTTGAACTTAAGCTCACAAATTAAAGTATTTAAGTTTAGTTTCTATATACAAGGAATAACAGCCTTTGCTTAAGCTTGGATAAAACTTACCATAGAAAAGGTTTTCCTTGCATCGTAATGTCCCATCGAATGAACTTTCCGCACCACTGTTTGAAACTCTTCTATTGGTATAATTATCTTTCCAGTTCTCTTATAAACGAGTACATGACAGTTTGCTTCGGCGTCAAAGCGTACATCCATGCGTTCAGCCCAGCTTTTAAACCTTTCTCGTCTTGTTATTCCACCTCTGGGTTTCGGAAAACCCGCCGCTTTTAATTCAGGTCCGCTGGGCCAACAACATTGCCACTTAGGGAGGGTGGCTGCGAAACGCGCGCAGAGACAATTCAGAAACAAGTCGTAAAGAATCTTTGGTAACGGTCCCGCGTTGTTTCTTTGTTTACCAGTGTTCTCATTTGCCCTTTCTGCAGATGTTTCATCCATTTATTTGGGGCAGCAAGAATACTATCAGTACAACTTTGCGTGTTAAAGACTACGATTCAGAAATTCCATCGTTTTATCTGCGCACGCATTACGTCATCAAGGTCAGGTGATCAAAGTTCCCGGATAACTGTACTTTAAAATAAGCCCAATCACAGAGAAGAGAAATATGTCCAAACGGTAGAGATATTTCGCTTATTGTAAAATATTGACCAAGAACTAAATTAAATTTTTTATTAGTTCGCCCCTCCACCAACCAATATCCGTATTCAAGAAAGTCCGAATTTTCAACCAATAAGAAATATTCAAAATGAGGCCTCCAAAAGGTATTTCAAAGCATGACCCAGCAGGGAATTGGAGGGGGGGTGGGGTAGAACGTAATTGAAGCTAGCACCATTTCAGTATCTCATTAACCCTTTTAAATAATATCACCCTTGTAGCAAACAGTAAGGTCACGAGAATAAATGAAAGGTTTTTTCCTCGTTGTCGGCACCTTAGGAAATGTATAAAGACCAGTGTGAAGAACATGCATACTGAACTAAAGGGTTTATCAAAATAACACAGGGAATATATATTACTATTTTTTTTCAACAAGGGTCATCATTTTTTTTTTAAGGCAGAGAATCCTTTAATTTTTCGTGCCTCCCGAAATGTGCGACCGCCATCTTGAATTTTAGAAGTGAAGAGCTGTCATCGCTCACTCGGAAATCGTGGCAGGTCTTACGAAGTGGGGGAAGGGGAGAAGAGGATCACTGATTCGAATACGATCGTCCGCGCTTCGCGTTGCTATTAATCTTTTCCTCCCCCACACCTTGGTATGGCCCGTCACACTGGGGATTGCCTTCGCCCAAATCAACACAGACAACTGTAACTGTCTGAGAGCACTATGTGGTATGTTGCGCATTGTTAGTTATAGCCTCAAGTTCACAATTAAGCGAGTGTAATATCTATTAATCTTTCAGCAACCATTCTCGTTCAATTTCACACACTTTTAATGTGCTTTTCTGTCTCTCAATAAGCTATAAGGTGTACTAGTTTGGACTCCGAACTGATTTACAAAACAGTGGCATGGCATCTTTAAAATAGCAATGGTCAAAACCCAGAAATCGAAAATCAAGGTGACGCCAGTATAAAGAAGAACATATACATTAATACAAATAAATAAGAAGTAAGAATGGAATATTAAATACTGCCTGAGTTTGAAGATTTGCAGTGCGACTTCAGTTACTAGGGTTACTTTCAAAAAATTGGTCGGTGCAACTACAGGAAACGAACGATGATTTCTACATAAATTCTTTTTCATCTTTGCTAAACCTGTCTTCAGACTCGATAGCTGTGACTTCAGTGACAACTTCTGTTTGAACTCACCAGGTCGCTACCAATCAATAAGCTTATTGATAATTCCTCCTTCGGAGGATCACACAAAATCACCTTCTAGGTTTAAATCATTTTATAAATATTCTCCTTAATCGGAAAACACGAGTTTCACTTAGAGTTGGAACTTCCGTACGCGACAGCATGAGAAGACGAATAAATAATGATGTGATTTCACAGAAATTCATGGCAGTCATATTATGACAGTTTTGAGACACCATTCAGAAAGAATATAAACTTCATTAGCTAAGATAGAGCAATTTTCAACTAATGTCGAAGGTAACCCCGGGATTGCTCCGGTTTTGCTTTACTTCGCTATGTGAACTCGCACCACTTTCTCAACCAATCAGATTCAAATCTGAGACCACTAGGGATTTGGTCACACACGTTTTCCCGCGCTTCAGGCAGTTTGCTTGTTCTATATTTCGAGTTCTCATTGGTTCCTTGCGATATTTTCCTTGCAACGATTGGCTGATGTGATTGCTTTATTTTTGGTTTTACGACACTCAATCGAAAACCGCTCTATTAGCTTCTATCATCTATTGTATTTTTCACCTCCTTTGAAATCCTTTTACTGACTTTCTAAACTTCAAACAAGATAAGATCCATCGATGGATCGATCGGCCAAATGAAATGAATAATCAACACGAAGAAGTAGTCCTTCAGTGGTTTTCAGTTGCGCATGCTAAAGGAAATCGGTCCAAGAGCGGTCGGGCGAAAGACGGCGGTTGCCAAGGAAATAGTTTCTGTCCAATTCCCGCCGTTTTTCGCTAGTTCACTTTTCGGCTCGTTGACCTATTACAAGCTAGAAAAGCTTGTAACGATAATGTCATAATAAAGGTCAAAACAATAAGTAAAAAACTTGCAACACGTGGTCTCGAGAACCCAAACTATAAACCTAGGTAGCAGAAGAGTTAAATCTGACTGTATTTTCGGTTACAAAAACCGTACATTTGCAGCGTGACTCGTTTGACCAGTGATATACGAGATCTCATTGGGTGTCTATTAACAAAGTCAAATCTGACTCCTCTGCTAACTATGCATAATATTCAACGTTGCGGAACTTAATACTTAAGTACGACACTCACTTTGACTAACAACCGGTAATTTTAGCAACCGCTCTAACAGATACAGTACAAGACTTAAATTTACACTACCATCGTCGTGGAACTACTGTGATAAAAAGTTAGAGAGTGTGGCTGGATGAGGAAACAGACATACTTGCATCTCTACTAATAACGTGAAGTTCCAGTTTCTCCTTTTGGAACCTTCCATATTTACTGGTGAGTGGAGATATCTAAATGTTGATAGAGAGCAAGCAGTTCGCGATTCTCTTGATCCAACTGCATCCTTAAGACTGTTTTATCTGAATGTTTCTTTGAATTCCACATGCGTGCTCGTAGACTTAAATAAAATCCAGCAAAGAGTTCCATCCAAGTTGTTCGTCTTTTCCACTTGCTTTGGTGCTGGGCACAAATTGGGCACAAATAAATTTCACTGAGTTCATTTTTATTTCCTATGATGTGATTGGCACAGTAAGTGATGAAGGGCTGTAGGCACTAATCAGTAGTTCCTTGGGTGCAGCTTCTCCAGTTTCTTCTCACAATGAATGGTCCCATGAACGTTGTGCGTGATCATGGTGGTTTTCTAATGTCTGTTAGGGTGAACCACCGAGCTACAGACGTCTTAAGCTCAGCTTGTGACAGGTCGATGATCAGTCCACCGAGGAATTCGTTCTCGCCTACATTTTCATGGTCCAGTACAGTGACCTGCAGATGTCGCTGTCTGACTTCATGCTCCGGTATACTGTACAGTAATGTTTCGTTAAATGTTGGATTGAGTGTTTTCCGTGCAATCTTGGTCTTGAGTTTTGTAGCCTTAATAGGATCTGGAAGGAGGTATAGTTTGACGTAAGGATCTGCCAGATATGTTGTATTTCTTGCAGATAAATCTTTCGCGTGCATAACCATGACGCGAAGGGCATCGCACTCGTGCCGAATCTGCAACTTCACTTGTCCCCCAATGACTCTTTGGCGGTTTCGTTTTTCCTCCGGAAGCAAGGGAGCCGAGAACAAGCGTGCATCTTTCTTGTCTTGCTGAAGAGAATGAAGGAATGTGTACAGGAGTTCCGATTCTGAAATTTCAGGAGGCAGCATCATTAAATGGCGGATGTAATCGTCAAGGTCACTTCGTCTCCGCTCGGCAACAACACGGATCTGCGAACGACCGATATATTTTTTGCTAGGGAGTTTGGGCAGACTGGTTTCCGGAAAAGCCTCGGAGAGCTTTGAATGTAGCTCGTAAAAGTGGCTGAACCTGCGAAAAACAAACGCCGGTTCTTGAACTCCAAGTCGGCAAATGTTTACAACGTAAACGTAATATTTCTCAGGATTGTAGCGCTTGTGGATGTCCACAACACGAGCAGATTCTACCAACCCGTCTGAGTCGACAGAATATGTTCCGTGAACGAATGAAAGAACAGAGCTTGCGCTGGCGTTTGTACCTGTCGAGATTCGTATTTGACTAACGTCTCTGATCTGAGCGACATTATGAATGAAGAAATTGACTTGAGTGAACCATGATGACAGACTAGCCTCGATTAGTCTTGTGAACGCCGCCGTAGCTTCTCCTTCTGAGGAATCTGGAAGCAAGGAATCTCTAATGTACTTTAAATCCGCCACCTGACTCAAGCAGGATATTCCAGAATTCAGCATCAAGGACAACAAATTAAGCAGCAAGTTGGAATGGCGCCGAATGACGTTAAACGCCTTGCAGCAGAGGTCTACAAAGTCTTGAAAACGACTACTCGGCTGGTAGCCTCCGTTTATGACGAAAGCCATGTCTGAAGTCAAGACGAAGGGAGCCCGATCGCGTCGAAATGTGCCGAACATCTGAGCGTTTCCAAGGATCTTGGCGAAATCAATATGAAACATGTGACCACTTTTCTTGATCATGATATTGTCGTTATGACGATCGCCGATACCGAGGACATAAGTGGCAACGCAGTAGCCTGCACATGAAGCTGTAAAATTCTCCACAGCTTGTTGGTAGCTTTCATCGCCAGTGTTGTACTTTTGGATCCATCTTGCAATTGGCTCATCCTTGAAAGAACCTGTCAGACCGAGCTCGGTATGGATTTCTCGAAGCGTGACCGACTCTTTCACAATTTCCACCATCCCCATCCCAACCCCAGTTGCCACACATTTGTAGGTAATCATTTTCAAATCGATTCCTTCTCGTAACCAGATCTTGTTCATGATTCCCACAAGCTGCAGGATAAGCCGGTCTTGTCTCATATCGTCCCCAATTTTGAACATTGCGTGGACATCTTCGCCAAACGGGTCAACGCTCTTGAAAATGAGTCGCAATGGCGCAGAATGCGATGTAAAGTATCCACAGGCTGGAACGTTAACACCTTTCACCTCATAACTTGGGCCTATTGGAAGCCTAAAGGTTGGACCAAAGTTAGCAGCCACCACTGCTAGTTCTTGGTGAAGGACATTCATTCGTGATGATTCTCTTGAGGTTTTGACTTTCCGGGCCACTTCTGCAAGGTCAGCGACAACTTCATCTTGCATCGTAAACTCGCACCTTTGGGCATTTCCACAGATATTCAACAGACCACCGAGAATAATTTGGAATCGCTGACCGAACTGTGGATCACCGATAGTGTCCTTCAGGTACCAGAAGAGATAATGCATGACTCTGACACTGGCAAGAGCCCGGCGGATAAGGAAGCGAACTAAAGAGGAGTCGTGATAGATTTCATACTTTACGGCCTGGACGAGCTGAGGAAGGTAATCGCACAATTCATCATCAACAACTGCTTCCATCCACTGAACCGCCGTATCTCTCACACGGGTGTCCGGAAAATTGACCTTCAGCAGCTCCAAAGCATCCACTGGTTTTAAAGGGGCCCAAGATGCCAGAAGATTGTAGATTTCTGGAAGGAAACCGTACTCCCAAGATGGCGCTGCAGACAAGATGAGAGGTAGCGCTTTTGGCACTGACATGCAGTAATGGCGATGTTCCCAAAGAAGTTCGCTCTCCTCTGGCTTCAGCTCATTGAAGAGATCTTTCTCCAAAATATTCTTGTATACTTCAGCGGTTTTGGGCTGGGGCTCACAGCGATCCGTTTCATCGCGAGGTAGCCAGCCATTGCTTTCGAAATCTGGAAAGACAATATCAGCCAAATAGCGTTCGAATTCGACTTGCAGAATGACACTGGATGGATGCAGCAGGTTTGATGTACAAGTGCCAACTGGGTTGGCTGCGTCATCCGGCCATAAACCAAGGAGATGCGTTCCCGACACCAAAACGCCCTTAAAATCGAAGAGTGGTAGTGCAACCCACCCAAGTGGAGTTCTGCTGGTATTCAAGGTGTTTCCTTTGCCAATAGGTTGAACGCCATAAAGTGTGAAACACAGACGAGACTCACGTGGGAGTTGACGAACTTGCATCTTGAATTGCAGCCATTCATTCCACATCAGCTGGTCGAAGAAATTTCGGGTTATCTTAATTTGCTTCGTCACTTCGACTGGGCAAGTCAGGCGCCCCCCATAGTAAATTCCACTTCGAACTTCAAAGCTTTCGAAGTCTTGGTTCCATTGCACAGGCAGTCTATGGGCGAATGACACTTGGATACGGACGTTGTCTGTCATGGCTGTAACCTCTATAGATCCGGACAGTTTGGGTCTCTCTATCCGAGTGGGAACAAACTCGGTATCAAACGCATCACAGTACATCTCGATAAGGAGCAAAACAGCTGATTGCAACTTTGAGAGAGCATCATTCAGATCGAACTGGTTAGGAACCATTCTATCAGAAACCTCAGCAGCCTTTTGTAGATTTTGTAAATTTCGGATGGAATCGATCACCTCTTTCGTTTCCAAGGTTGCCAGGGTGGCACAGATGGCTTTCACGGCTTGGATTGTACGGTTTGGCTCAAACCGTGGCTTGGTGTAACTAGTACTTTCTTCCAAGAGTTTGACCAGTTCTTGATTAAATGCCTCTAACAGCACAGTCAGCCCATATCTCGATACAGCGGTGGTCACAGGGCAGTCAAAAAACTCTTTGTAGTTGTGGGAAACGATGCCATCCAAGTCGTCTTCTTCAGTCCGAGCCAGCTGCCTGGAAACTTGCCAACTCTCGACTAGGACAAGTTCAACTTCACGTTTAAACTTGATGCATTCCTGCACATAGGCATACTGGATAAGGATTCCGTTTGATTCCAGATACTCAGAACGTCCGCAGACTTTAAGCACATACACTGTGGCTGAGCTGTACTCTAGAAATTTAACATCATCTGACAAGCAACTCAGGGCGAGCTCGATTATTTTGCAGACACGGCTATGTACAGTAAAGGTGAACTTGAGGGTGTCCTGTCGTTGATCGGTGTAGATGGCAATAAATGCGTCGGTGTTGTTCGGAAATGCTTCGTGATCATAGGGTATCGTGGGACTTAAAACATGACCGGCGTTCGTTTCTTCATCCCAGCGAAAGTTTGACCTGACAGAGGTCATCGTTGCACTAAAAGCAGTAGCCTCTTCATTCCTCTCTTTGGCGACATCGAACAAACCGTCTCCAAAAAAAAGGAACTTTGAATCACAAGCAGAACTGTTCCTTGACATCGATGGACCCGGTGACGTTTTGTCCGACAGTGAAGCAGAGACTGGGCGATTGGAAAGCTTAAAAGGGGGTGACCGACTGGAGGAAACGGACTTCAATCGAACACGTGACTCTTTTGAAGATTGTTGAAGCATACCAACCTCGTCTTCCTCGGGGAGGTTCACTGCCAAAGGTCTTGTATTTCTGGGATATGTTTTAGAGCTGTGTGCATTGTGAGTTGTCTGCGATGGAAAGAAAACAGTGTCTTTTGCCAACTTTCCTTCTGACAAAGTTTTTCTCTGGACTGGCTTTCTGAATGATTCTCCTGGAAGCTTTTCACGCTTTAAAGTGATAGAACCGTAGGGGTGTTCTTTGCTAGAATTTGATGAGGTATTGCTGCTGAAAGATTGGTCTGCAATTGCTATTCCACCATCTGAATCATGACCTTTCAAAGTCACATTAAGTCTAGAGGAGTAGGACTGTACACCTACAGCATTTTCAACCTCTGTTTTGCCACTAGGATCTGATGGGTGTCTAGAGTCCATTACTTCTGATGGTGGCCTAAATAATGTGTGATAATTGGGAAATCCACTGTGAGGAAATTCCACGACTTTGCTTGGTTTTTCCACTGGGTTCCTGGGCGGCGAGAGGTCATCGCAAGAACGGGACGCCCGTAATCTGTTCGCCTCTTCAGGTAAACTGTGACGACCTGTCGCACTCGCGGTGGTAGTCGTAAAATTGAAACAATTTGAGTGTTCTTCTCTAATATGACTTGAATGTTTCAATCTTGCTCCTGGTTTAGTCGACTGTAACGTTCGGTTCGAATTGTCATCTCCGTTTCGAAGATTGCTTGTTTCTTTGCCGTTTGACAAACAGAAATTCGGTGGCAGCGAGCGAACTGTGTCAGCGCCGGATGAACTTATACCCATTCCTTCGAATTCAGAAGACAAGACAGTCAACCAAGAAACATCGGACCTTGGGGCAACATTGTCTTCTTCATCGGAGGAGAAGGACATGAGATCGTCCAAATTTCCTCTCTGTTTTTCCATGGTAAACGATAAACCACACAAACCAGGTAGATTTAAAATGCAAATCAGGCCAATCAGTTTCAATTTCACTACAATCAAGAAATATGTCACTCGCGCGATTCGTTATGATTCAAAATCAAAATATTCGGACTTGCCCTTCCAGGTTCTCAAAAACACGCTGAAACCATCATAACCATTATTACATCGAAGGATCTCCTCAGAACCATGAATAACAAACTGTGTGTGACGACAAACACTTCAGCTTACTTCAAACTCGTGACTTCAAGTTCTTCCTGTTCGGGTTCGTTTTTAAGCGGAATTTTCGATCCCAGCATAAAATCATTCGATTTAGATTTATCAGCAAAGTACCAATGCTTCTCTCTCTCTTGCAAAATTTCCTGGGTTGTCACAGAATCTTTACAAACGGCCGAGACAACCGTACTCTCCTCGAAACTTCATCGGTCATTGAAAAATAGACAATTTTATAAACAACCAAATTCACGCACACTACATCGCGCATGCGTAATTTAGATACTACCGCTGACATAGGAGGCTCAAACATGGCGGTAAACTTCTTCAGCAAGACTACTTACACCCCCAAGGAACTGGACCTTTATTTTGGTTCTTAATGGCCACATTTGGTTGGAGTTACAAGTCAAATGCAAGTGGAAGCAAACGTCCCAGTGAACAATCGAGAAAAGTTGAGAGCTGGCAGGAGAAACGCGCCGATGACACGCCGAAACCCCTACACCCCCAGTCGCATTCTGCTGAAACTTTGACAGCAGGAACCCAACCCGCGAGGAAAAAATGTAAGTCGTTAAAAACAGATTATTTGAGTCAAGTTAAAATCCTGGCAACTTATTTTTCAAGTAAACATTTGGGAAACTTAAAGTAGCATGTAACTGTACATTACACAAGCTTATTTAAAATGTACTTTCAGTTCAAGATCTTGTAGGGGAGCAACTGCATATATATATATATATATATATATATATATATATATATATATATATATATATAAATGAATGTTGTGCCGCGTAGCACTGGGAACACAAATGGTGAAACTCTGTGGGTTATTCATGGGTTTAAATAGCACTTTAATTTACACTTCAGAGTTAATTCTCTGTTTCACCATTTGTGTTCCCAGTGCTACGCGGCACAACGACTTTCTCTGTGCGACCTCGTAGCTCAGTCGGCAGAGTAACGGTAGATCTAATCCGGAGGTCGTGGGTTCGATTCCCACCGAGGTCAAAAGATTTTTTCTTTGCCTCGTGTGGTTCCCTGTTTCCCTTTATTAGGGCTAACGCCCTGTGGGTTATTCATGGGTTTAAATAGCACTTTAATTTACACTTCAGAGTTAATTCTCTGTTTCACCATTTATATATATATATATATATATATATATATAGGAAGTTTGCGAGTCGATTTTCGCGTGGAACAGTGCTCAATACGTTGAAGTAGAGCAGAATAAATATTATGAGAGGAAAAAAGGACGTAACTACGTTTCCCGACAAGCCTGTTTCGTGAATTGCTTCACTCTTCAGGGGTTTAAACCCCTGAAGAGTGAAGCGATTCACGAAACAGGCTTGTCGGGAAACGTAGTTACGTCCTTTTTTCCTCTCATAATATTTATATATATATATATATATAACTAACTGCAGACAGTACTGTTTCGGCCTTCTGGGCCTCATCATATATATATATATATATACTTATTTTTATTTTTATTTTTAATGTATGGCTTCTATTTTTAAGCGAAGTGGAGTAGAGTGCTGTAGAAAATGAAATGTGACGTCAAACGAAACAACGAAACGCAAAATGTTATATTAATCACATTTATATTTGTAGTTTTGTAGGAGGCATATGATTGCCCACCTAAGAAACTTTAACCACTCTAAACTGTCAGTTCTTTGATATTATTAGCCGTACTGAAGTGATGTTTTCAAGATGTACCCTTTTGATGTGGTTTGGCTCTTTCCTTCTTTGACAATACTTTTCCTTCAGTTAAATCTTCAATTTCAGGGATTATTTTATGTGATTAAGGTCTTTTGTCTCCATGATATATATCTTAGTTGATTGGTTTTTTGGGGGGATATGGGTGGATAACTTGGGAATTGTGTGTTTTGTATGAAGCAATCAAATAAGGGATTTTAACCTTTCTATAACAGAAACGGTCCTTCGTTCAGCTTCTCTCTCCTGATGGAAGTGCTAAATTACACCCTGCATCATTTAGTGTCAGTGTATGGTACTTTTGAACAAAGTAGATTTTGGGAGATTGAGCCTCCATGAAAATGTTGTTGATTTGATTGGATCAAGTATAAAGATAAAATATACATGATTGCTGTGCCAAACCTTAGCTTCCAAGTAATTTATCTATCCTTTCTGGTTTTTATATCTCTGTCTTCTATCTTTCCCATTCATATATGTTTTGTTGTTAACCCTTTCACTCCCATGAGTGACCAAGACAGAATTTCTCCTTACAGTATCAATACAATATCAACCAGATTAGTGATGAGAATAAAGAAAAATATCACTTTGGGGATAATTAGTTGATCCAATAGTAAATTATCTGAACTAACATTAAAATAATTATATGGTTGACAGTAAGGAGAATGACAAATTTGATCTGAGAGTTAAAGGGTTATTAACACATCCAACTAAGACCCGTCAGTGTATTACAAACAGCCTTTTTTAAACATTTGTGTGAATTTCTTTGGTAAAGTGATTCCTAACGGTGAAGAAATAAAAAGCTACAGATCATCCACCATTCTTGGCATTAGACTGTATTTTCTCATTTCTTTTTATCTCTAAAGATGACCCAAGAGCCAAGATATTTGTTGGTAACTTAGACTGGGAAACTAAAGAAGGTATTGAAGTACTGAAAAAATTAATTATTTGGTAATTTTTATACACTGAAAAGTCAGTAGCAATTAGAAAAGTGGGAGCTTTTTATTATCACTTTGTCCAGCATTGTGACCCATTTTGTGGCCTAACATGGAGATTTTGGCAAGCTAAACGGTTTTAAACTGTCTCACACACTTGTGTGCTTATTCAGACTGTTTTGTTGTTATTGCATTGATTTTAACTAAGGTATTGGATGTTCATTCCATGATTGAAGGGCCATATACAGAATAAGGCCCCAAGTAATTTTTATGTAACATGTATATTTCTCCCTCTGTTTTATGAGAGAATATATTACAGACAATTTTAAAGAAGAAACAAGGAGTTTCAGAGGGCTTTCCTCTTGGCCACCATTTGAATTATGCTGGCCATAATTATTAGTAAGCTATACATGTAAGGTATTGCCTACAGAAATTTCCTTAGATATGCTCTCATTTTGTTGTAGTATATCATGCAATTGTATAACCTATGTGTAGCCATACCTTCCCCCCCCCCTTCCAAGGGGAAACAGAAGGGAGGAAATATCTATGAAAACATGACACAAATCATGTTATATGACATCACTCTTTTGTGTGGAGATTATAATGATTTTTTATTGGTCAATCGTTTTGCTGATTCTTTCATGAATTGTGATTGGCTAGAGATGATGGTTTTCTTTCATACTAACAAACAAGATGGTGAGCAGAGTACCTTCATGGTCAACTATGCAAATAACCGCAACTTATAACAAGGTTTTAAGGCAAGTCTGCATGACTTCGGGATAGAGAAATTTCAAGAAGAACAGTGGAATGCTATAGATGCCAGTATGTTTTTCAAAGGTGACTATGTTTCCACTTGGTGCCCAACTGGCTATGGAATCTTTTTAATTTATCAAGCCATGCAAGTGATCAATTGCCTTTCTTTTCTAGAGAAAAATGTTCACTATATATTTATTGTGGCACCTGTAAAAGCTCTCATGGAAGACCAGGTTGACTATCTCAATGCATTTGGGCCAAGGTGATTGTCTTCCTTCAACTCTCAGTCTCTTTGAGAGTGGTGCTGCAAAGCTAATTAAGCTATTTATTTCTAGCAGCGATCCTTTAGACTGAAAAATGAGTTGCTCTTTCTTCACACTTGCAGCATAACTATCTCTTAAAGAAATCTGTAAAACCCTGAGATTCTGTGGCAAATGATCCAATTTTTCTTAGACAACTGTGGCACTATCTGCAAATGTAAGAAGAGACTGTGTGGATGTTGAAATCTACTTTTGTTAGTGTGATGTTAATCAAACATCACCCTCTTCTTATTGACTCTATACCAAGAATTGCTTATAATCTTTGTTCATATTCTTTAAGCAAATTATATATAAATAAATAAATCATGGAAAGTGAATTCACTTCAACATTGTTGTTCACCTTGATTACTTTTCACTCTAGCATGTGCCACTTTGCAAAAATATTATCAAGTTACTTAATTTTGCATAGATTAGAGTGGCATGATATAACACAATTTGTGTCAGGTTTTCCTAGATGTTCACTTCATTCTGTTTCTCCTTGAGGGGAAGGGTACAGCTACCTATAGGCTAGACATTGTGATTTCCAGTAATGTTTGAGTTGTATGTCAGCTAACATATCACACATAATTATCATAAGCCAGGGCAGCAGTGGAAAGCATTATAATATAATGGAAATAAGGATTTTGACTTCAATGTTTGATATTCTGAATATTTTTTTTGCAGTAACCATTGCTGAAATATTTTCTACCTTTGGAGAAATAGAGACAGTTAAGGTATGATATATTTACTAGCTTAGCTAAGGGGTAAAGGGACACTCAAGAGATTGATCAGCCATGTCAAATATAAGCAACCTATCAGTTTATTATGGAGATTATTTTTGGGCAAAGAAATAAGACCTTATTATCAATGAAAACAAGGATTATTTGAAAAGTAGAGGTTGTCTTTTGCGTTAATTTTTACCTTTATCTTTAACTCCCAAGATCTCTCTCACTATAATTAATTTCTCTTGTCATTTTGCTTTCCTTGATTGTAAGGATAAATTATTTAATGGTCTCTCTTAGTGATGAAAGGGTTTGCCCTAATTTTCCTTCCTGAAGAGACTTGTAACCAAATGGTCACTGCCATTTTAATACACTTTCAAGAACACATTTGATGATAACTAAAAAGTTGGTGAAGTGATGGTTGTAGCACTTCCCAGAGTAACACCAGATTGTCAGGGTATCAATTAGGCATTACAGATCAGATAATGCTCTGGCTATAGAACAAAGAATTTTTGGGCTAAATTTTGATGGCCTGATCTAGGTTTTGTTTAAATGTGTAGCTGTTTTGTGGTTTGTTATTCTGTCACTATACACATAATTCTCCAGCTATAAAATTTCATAATGAAAGCTTTGAATTGTCAGAGTGATCACAGTAGGAAATGTGTGTAATCAGTTAGAAGAATGGACTCTTGGGAGTGAGAGGGTTGTGTAACACTCAGGGTGCAATTAATGGGAATTTGCTTTGAATGTTCTCAACCCTTATCAGGTATAAGGTGTAAAATACCAATCAAATTTTTCATATTTATTTTGATATTTGCTAAATTAAATGTTAGTTTGTTATTTTTTTTTAATCTCTCTGTTTCTGAACCATTTCAATTGATATTTGTTTCTGGGTGGAAGTTGATGATAACACACTAGCTCTGGATATTTGATAATTAAATTACTGACCAAATTATCAAGTTCATGATTGTGTTTTAATCCCTATGTAATACATTTACTTACTTGTAGCTCATCAAGGATCATGACACTGGCATTTCAAGAGGGTTTGCCTTCATTACATTCTGTGAAGTGGACTCTGGTAATTATTTTTTTATTACCACAAATTGTATTTTGTTGTTTGAATTGATTTTCATTTGCATGTAAGATGATGACTTCCATCCAATTTGATTGGTACTTTCCTATGGTTTATGACTATCAACTTATGAAGAATCCAAAACTAAGGAGAAGCAATGTGAAAAAAAAAACTTCAAATATTCTTCCTTAGAAAACACTTTGAAAAACAGTGATATCTATCTAGAACATGGTAGTGTAAAACCTCTGTGCAAAACTGTGTTCATCAGCAACATTTATTTGAGGTAATATGGTGTCATTTGTCATAATTTTTTTGAAGTATGAATCAAAATGTAGGTGTACTTCTTTCAGAAAATATAAATTACTGTCTTTTGACCTGGGCTAGCCCTATCAATAGCAATTTCCAGCTGTACCTAGGGCAACTGGGTTTTAGTGACTGTGTATGATATTAGAGTGGCACTTTATTAGACTATAACTGATGTGAAATTCTGAATATGTATGCAACATATACATTTACAAGACATAGATGGGCTCATTGTTAATAACACCCTGGAATTGAAGTCCCTGGCAGTCACGTCTTGTAGCAAATGTTGTTGTGAGCATCTGTCTAAGTTTTTTTTTGTGCTTTCATTCTCTTTTTACAGCCGTGAAATGTAAAACATGGTGTGCTTATAACCATTTGGTAGGTTCATACTCATGTTTCTATTTACTAAGGAAATTGGCATTTTGAAGATTAGTGAGGAAAATTTTGTTGACACATCAATAACCATTGTTGTTATTTAATGATAACATCAATGCTCAGAAGAATCATGTTAGGCCACTTTTATCTTTTGTGATGAAGTTATAGTTATGTAATTATTGCTAGCTATTTGGTAACAGCAAAAATTTTAAAGCAAGCAAACTCATTCTTTTTCCTTTTTCTAATTAGTACTCTTTTGTGGCACTATCTCCCAAAATTATGTGATTTTCACTGATGAACGTATCAGTTATGATAATAGGTGGAAAGTACAGTTGTAAGGTATAATTATGCTAATGACAATAAGTTGCATTCATGTGGTCAGGGAAAGCTTGTTATTGTCGAGGAAAATGGGAAGACTGTGAAACCTGATGTCTGTAGTAACCATGTTTTGTAGACTTGCATGTGTTCAAATAGATCTGTACATCTATACACATTGAATGCAATAGGTATAACAAATTAAATCAATACATTTACATCACCAGAAAATTGATGATAGAAATGTAACTGTGAGGGCTGCTGAGCGTCGACAGGTGAGTTTTCATCATTTATTTTTATGTTATACCATAATTTGGCATCACTGTCATTGATATTAGTCATTGATACATAATGAATTACTTGTTTAGTGAAAAGTCCATGAATAAAGTACTCTCTGAACTAGTGCTATCCATAAATCATAAACCAAAGCATCCAATCATGAAAAAAATGTTAGATCTAACAGAAAAAGCCACATAGATGTAAGTGGTTGCTATCATGGGGAAACTTGGGAGAAATTTTCTTGCAAATTGATTTTGCTTGGAAAATCAATACTAATTTGATTGGTTTAAAGTGTAGTTTTTGCCAAGTTATAAGTTTGTAGGTTTGCAAGTCAATCATTAAGTATTGATAAACTTATCCCAATTTTCCTGATGTATTGTAAGGTTAAAAATGGTATCCTATGCTGTTGTAGCATTAAATCTATCACCAGCAAAGGGAGAAAAACATATTTCCTTTACTAAATGAACTTTTTTCCCTCTTCACTTTACCTGTAGACTAATTATGCAGCAATTGAAAAGAGGAAATGTGCAGAGGATAATAACCCCACATTATACTGGGAGTACAAATGGGCTGAGGACCCCAAATCAGAGGTAGAAATTTGTTTAGATATAAGCAGCTCACACTGCAAAAGGTTTTTCTCCACAGTTAACAAATCTCAGTCATTCCATCAGTGCTACCAATGCACCTGTTGACAGCAACAAAAACCTTTTTTTTTTCTTTCCTTACTCATTTTCATGCTTTCATTGTTGCAATTGGCCTGGTCTACAGATACTGTGCAATAAGAGCTTGGTGTTATGGCCAGCTACAACAATTATTACTGCTAAATGATGAACTTGTGTGGTCAAAAGGGTGCCTATAGGTATGCATTTTTAATGTCTTATCTGATAGCAGAAGTGGACTTTAAAATGTCCTTTTTGTGTTTCCAGAATTGCTACACAAAACTGTGTCTCTATTCCTCAGGTTTATGGTCCCTATGAGACAAGTTTGATGTTACAGTGGTCTAAAGCTGTAAGTATCTGGATATGTTCTGAAAAATAATTTGGAAAGCAAAAGAATATCCAATCACTTTTAATCAGCTGTGGATGGAAGAAGCTCAGGGAACACTTGATTATCCTATTTGACTTTGTCTTGGAAAAATGGTAGTTTAATGTACTACATGATGGGCAAAAGTAGAGGTTCCGAAATATTTTTTTTCGTTTTCAATGGATTTATTGGTGAAAATTGTGCTTCCTTTTTAATGCTTTCACTTCCAAGATATCACTGGTAATTCTCCTTACTGTCTCCCATACAATTCCTATTAATGTCAGTACAGAGAATTTGGTATTGGAAAGACATAATCTCCTAATTGATATTTTTCTTTATTCTTATTACTTGTCTGCTTGAAGTTGTATTGAAATTATAAGGAGAAATTATCTGTTGATCACTCATAGGAGGGAATTTTAAAGTTAATTTCTTGCCTGTATGTTTTCTCATTTTAGGGATATTTTGACGCAGGTTGTTGGGTGCGAGAACACGTGACCAAACAAAGTGACGAGAACTTATCTGAACCTTCATGTAAGACAGCGAGACTAGTGGATCAAAGTTATTCCGATTCGAGTGATTCTGAGGATGATACACCATCTGTGGGGCACCCTGACGAAAATGAATTTCTTCATGTGTCTGAGATAGATTTCTCTATATTTCCATGAGTATGTGCAACGCCCGGAACATCAGACAGTTTGAGTGTTAACGGAGTATGTACACATCGGCATCGGAGAGATCATTGGTAGTATTGGAAGGATAGCTAAATGAAAGAGGAAATTCATTTTATATTCAAACTTTGAGTGGCCAGATAGTCCTGCTCGCCGTCTTTTGTTTGTTTCGTCACGTAATGCATTCTAATCCGGACTAGCGGCGAGAGACCGTCACAACAGTATGTCTCGTCGTCTGTTTTGGTACGTTGAAACCTTAAGCAAGACAGGTCACTCATATTGATATCTACCTTTGAACAAATGAAGGACGAATAGCATAAAACATTACATCATTACTTCACCGTGTTCAAAATATGTTTTTCTCGAAGTTTGGCCCACAGACGTCTGTTTGTTTACATCGAGCACTAGTAAGGTTTATTCAAGTGAGCTGTGGTTGAAGTTTTTGACACGTCAGCTACTTTTGAAGACTATTCTCTAAATTTTTAGACCCCTCGTTATATCTTTCGAAAGAAATGGTTTCATGTTTAGTTCTTGTAAGCTAGTCAAACTTGTTGATGGTTAAATTTAAATTTTAGTTACGCGAACAAATCAAGAACCTGATCTATCAGACCTAAAATTACCGCTTCATTGAACATTACACTTTGTCAAACTAATTGACTGTGTCAAAGTGTCATTTAAATTCTAAAATCTGTTTTATCTTCCTTTAACGGCTGGCGGTGAATCTAAATGGACTAAAATCAATGAAGAACCTCGTATCACAATTTCGGCTGGCTGTCTTATATGTGAAAAACGTCAAAATTCCCCTGATCACAAAGCATCCCAAACCATCTCAAGGATTATAGGTTAATACAAAAGGAAATGATGTTCCATTGTTTTCTCTTGCTTAAAAATGGAACATTTGGTTATTCACCCGAGTTCTAAACAGAACCACGGTGAAATTAGAAGATCCTCGCAGCTAAGAACACTACTGAAACTAGTAGTTGTAAGTAGGACCTGAAAAAAATTTCAGGCCCGTACGGGATTTGAACCCATGACCTCTGCGATACCGGTGCAGCGCTCTACCATTTGAGCTAACAAGCCAACTGAGAGCTGGTCAATGAATTGGGTACAACTACTTACAACTAATAGTTTCAGTAGTGTTCTTAGCTGCGAGGATCTTCTAATTTCATCTTTCCACCGCAGTGCAAATATGTGAATTTTCATATATCTAAATCTTCATTCACTCGGATGTTTATTTGTACCCAATTCATTGACCAGCTCTCAGTTGGCTTGTTAGCTCAATTGGTAGAGCGCTGCACCGGTATCGCAGAGGTCATGGGTTCAAATCCCGTACGGGCCTGAAATTTTTTTCAGGTCCTACTTACAACTACTAGTTTCAGTAGTGTTCTTAGCTGCGAGGATCTTCTAATTTCATCTTTCCACCGCAGTGCAAATATGTGAATTTTCATATATCTAAATCTTCATTCACTCGGATGTTTATTTGTACCCAATTCATTGACCAGCTCTCAGTTGGCTTGTTAGCTCAATTGGTAGAGCGCTGCACCGGTATCGCAGAGGTCATGGGTTCAAATCCCGTACGGGCCTGAAATTTTTTGTCAGGTCCTACTTACAACTACTAGTTTCAGTAGTGTTCTTAGCTGCGAGGATCTTCTAATTTCATCTTTCCACCGCAGTGCAAATATGTGAATTTTCATAGAACCACGGTTTTACGCATTCAGTGGGCCTTAGGCTTTCTCCATAAAATGGTTGATTTACTTAAATAAATTTCCTTCTACTTTAAGGTTTTTTGGCCCTCGTGACGCTCTTCACAAAAATAAGCGTTTAGATAAAAGGTTGAGCTAAATTGAGGATTGTTTAGGACGGGGTTTCGTTTAGCAACGGCAAAACTTTGTTAACCGGCCCTTCAAGCATTTTACAGAGGCAGTACGATTCATGGTATAGCCAACCAAAAAAGAATAATTATACGAAACGCCGAACTGACCGCAATCAGATGTTGACGTTATTTTCATCAACTTGTCGCCCATTTCTATTTGCTTTTCTGTCTAGGCTTGAATAATACGTGTAAAATGAGCAACAAAGATAAGCCGTACTATTTCTGTTCACCGAGGATCTGTTCAACTACAGTTTGCACTTCTGGGTAAGGCCTTCTAAATCAAATTCGTTTCTGTCGGCCCGGAAAAACTAACTGTCGTAGATACCACGGGCATGTTTCTTTTGAACAGAGGTCATTTGAAAATAAACGGAGCATGGTACGGTTTGTAATCAATGATTTCGAATGAATGAGGAAAGTAGTGATCTGATCGGTTGACAAGGAAGCGATTCTTTTTTTAAACCAACCGTAGAAATTAGTGAAGCAAACCAGTGCGAACAATAAAAACTGAACTGAAAATTCAGTCACTATGAATTTTGACCTGCAGAAACGACCGATCACATAAAATCCGGCCTCATCGCCTCTGATAATGTTTTCAAGAAAAATGAACCAAAAACATTTAAAGTCGTCGCTATTAATAGAATTCGTGGTAATTCATGAAGACAAGGAACTGGACGGTCACATAAACGTAGCACATGCACTACAAATAATCAGGTAGAAAAATCACGAAGATTGCCAAACTCTAGAATTATTTTTTTCGCGCTTTTAGCCTTTAAATATCTAAACGCCAGGCAAGAGCTAAGAGCTCTTCCTCGCATGGCGTTGTACATTGGCGGGTTTCAATTTCTCCTGTCCGACTCGGTTAAAGCAGCTCGACATGAACTGAAGGAAAGTTCGTACACACGAACTCTGACGAAGGGCTAACGCTCGAAACGTCAGCTTTTTTACCCTTTACGGTGGCTAATTTACGTTTTCAACTCAGTTGTTAACACCAAATTACCTGCTTAGTTTAGGGTACACGTGCTCGTTTACATAGTTAACTGTCTCATAAATAACGCAGTTAGTTCACAAGAATACCGGGCTGAATATGAAGAATACAAATCAGTAAAAGACAAACCAAGACTATGTCTAACCTGTTTTATGACCATTATTTTCTGTCTATTTAATTTCCAGCGATTGAATCTTGGAGCAGGAATAATGCGAATGAAACATTTTCAGTGATTTATGCAAAAATGGTTCTGAGCTTTTAGCTTAACAACGAATGTGTGCATTGTGTCTCGAGACTCTCCAGTGATTATTCCTATCAATACTTCATTCGAACGAAACTTGTCGCTGTGAAATTTACATAGGCTGAAACAACTTTTAAGCGACTGTACGGGAAAATGAAATTTTGTTTCAGCACTTTTGTACGCTAAATTTAATAACTTTGTTGAATGTTTTATAAGATTTGATATGAGTCATATCCTAAACATCAATCATATGCCTAATTGTGCGTTCCAAATTTGTCAATTAACCCACTTTGATTATAGAAGTAAAATACGAGGTTACTATCACGTATGGGAAGCATAGCCAGAGACATCTGTTACTGGATTTTTAAAGTATGTGAAACAAAACAGTCTTGATTTTCTTAATAAGTACACTTTGTTGAATCCAAATCAGCCACAAATTGCAGTGTGCGACGGAAAACGACGACTGGTTGTTTACTGATACTGGAAAATTCTCGTCCACGAAAATAAATATTCATACACACGGCTTTCAATAAAATCAGAGACAGTCATCAATATAATTGAAGTTTATTCTCTAGCCACATTCAGCTTGGCGAAAATTTCTGTAATCGAAAGCTGATTTGACCTCGTTACGTGGACGGAAAATTTATTTCTTCCACGGAAATGAAGCCTGGTACAACACATTTTTCTACTCGTGTGGGCCTCTGGGTTGTGGTGGTGTGCATGATTTCCGCTGCATTTCTGATTTCCAACTATCTGGTTGTTAATGAGCGTATTGCCGCTATGGAAGGAAAACTAGAAAGTCTGCAGAGAGGTGAGAATTTAAACCAAGATGTTTCTTCTGACGAACAAACAGGTGGCAAAGACGAGCATCATGTCAGAAGAAAAAGAGCGTTGAAACAAAGAACTCAAGCGAGCGCTATCGCAGATTTTGAAAAACGACTTCGAGCTTTGGAGAAAAGGTATCTCTACCTAATACTTTGTTTTGTCTACTGAAAAACCACCTTGCCATTGTGTCACTAGTTTAATGAAAATTTATTGCCCTTTATCTATGAAAAAAATTTGCCTTTCGGTCAATAAATAAGTAATCTCTCAGAGCATCACACGATGCATCAATCGGGAGAGCTTGTCCTTCAGATTAGCTAAACACTTCATTCTCTCGCAAATTTAACATTACTCTCAAGTTTTCTTTGATTAAGACAAGAATATCAGGGAAAGGAGAATTTAATTATCAACTAAAAATTGAGTGTATTGCGCGTTACGCGTACCACATACAACTTTTGCTTCAAATCTAATTTTGAGAGAATCCCACAATTATCAATCTGTTTCTTCATTTGCAAATAACATTACTTCCTATATTTTTTGTAGCTTGTATACAATCCCGCAGACTGAATCTGCTTAAGCTGATTATTACGTTATTTCAATCTGATAGGATCAATGCCAACAATAGGTCTATGATGTCCTCAAGCGAGCATAGTGATTGGTGGTTTCTTGCATATCTTCGAGGTTTGTAAACCTATGACGGTTTAAAATTGATTCTTGCTTTTTTTGTTGTTGTTGTTTGATTTGCCACAATCAATAAAAGAATGTTAGCACAAATTCAAATTCTCAATTCAAATTTCTCAAACAGGGCGAGATGGTCGAGATGGCAGGGAAGGCCTCATGGGTCCTCCTGGACCGCCTGGAAAGCCGGGTACCCCAGGGATGGCGGGAAAACCGGGTGCACCAGGGCCAAAGGGTAAGAATTTAACAACAACAATTGCCAGTAAGTACAGGAACATTATAAGCTGCACAAACAGAGGTATCTTAAACAGCTGAAACAAAAGAGGTCAGAGTTACAAGTTAGATGTGTCTCAAATTAGACAAAATACAGAGATATCCAAATCTGAACAAACAACGCGGTAGCCACAAACTGGACAAACAACTAAGATGTTACAAAATGGACACCCAAAAGAGTGTCACAAACCACAAATAAAGAGATGTCACAATTTGAACAAAAAACAAACGTGTCACAAACTGGACAAAAATTAGAGATGACAGAAACTGAACAAAAATCAGGTGTCACAAATTGAACAAACAACAAATGTCTTAAAAACTGTACAAACAAAAGAAATATCGTTAGCTGGACAAACAACGGAAATGTCATTAACGAGAAAAAACAACAAAGGTGACACAAACTAAACAAACAACAAAGGTGACACAAACTGAACAAACAACAATGGCGTCACTAAATTGACAAGCTAGAGAGGTGTCACAAAATGAACAAATAAAAGAAAGGTCGCAAACTGGACGAACAGAGGCATCATAGACTGCTTAAGGAAAAGATCCATTGCAGACCTGAAGCAACAGAAGGCAATTTATTTCTTTTCTTTTGTCGCTACGATGTTGGTCAAACAGGACAGTCTGGACATGGTACTAACAAGCCGGTTCCAGGTCCCCCAGGTCCTAGGGGACAGCAAGGCCCTAGTGGGAGCCCTGGGCGCCAGGGGCCCCCCAAGGGCCCAAAGGTAATAAAGGGCAGGATGGGGCTGGTATTACTGGAGTGAAATATGTCCGCTGGGGAAAGACCAAGTGTCCTAGCGGTGCTCAATTGGTTTATGAAGGTGAGAATTGCTTACTATGTTTCAGAATACTACTATATTGTTAACCCTTCGAAACGTTAACTGCGTGTAGAGAGTGGTGGTGAAAAGTTACTAAAAGAGGACTTGAACGTTTGTAAGGCTACTGAAAAATTTCTTTTTAATTTTCAATCAAATATACACAGGGTTGAATTGAATAGATGAGTGATCTTAAATTTTTTCTTAGGTATAATTGGGAGTAGCCATTACCACCATCTTGGTGGAGGAGGAGAATACATTTGTCTGCCAAAGGTCCCGAAGTACGACAAATACAAGGACGGATATCAATCGCACTCATACATTTATGGCACTGAATATGAAGTCAGTGGGTTCAATCCATTTAAAAACAGCCTACATGATCACGACGCCCCATGTGCAGTATGTTACGTCAGCTCACGTGCAACCCAACTGATGATACCCGCTAGGAATGATTGCCCCTCCGCTTGGACCGAAGAGTACCATGGGTACCTGATGTCGGAGCGCCACAACCACAAACAGTCACGCAACTTCATTTGCGTTGACCGAGACGCGGAGTTTGTTCACGGCAGCCGTGCAAACGTCGATGGTGCCCTTCTGTACCTTGTGGAAGGTCAGTGTGGCTCGTTGCCATGCCTACCTTATGTTGGTGGTAGGGAATTGACTTGCGCTGTATGCACCAAGTGATGAGTCAACCGTGGAAAAGCTCTTCAGACACTAGTGGCTTTAGATTTTCGAGAAAGCTTTTAATATTCGAGATTTTGTATGGGCTGAGGCTAAAAGAAAAGGGAAAAGTTTTATTTTATTAATGAATAAACAACTTAAAACGTTTACCCAAGAATAGGGTTTTTGTATTGTTGTTTTTATTTTGCTTAACTTTGTTTTGTTTTTGTTTTTGTTTTTAATTTTGTTTTTGTGTCTGTTTCTGTCTCTATTTTTTCTTTCATCGAGTAAACTGTTCCACGGCAACCATGAATGCCATATTCGTTGGAAAAGTGGAAAACGTCTTTCGCCATCTTCCCTTTATAAAATTTATATGAACAGAAATTTTGTATTTCTGAAATTGCCTTTCTTTCCATATCGCCAGAAACAAGGTTCGATTAAAGGAATTTCCGACGTAATTTTTTTGGTCATTCAACCAGTTTTGGGATCAAAACAACCAAGATACCACACTAAGAAACTGCTGACTCAGCTCTTGAGACATGAATGTCGACCGAATCTCCACAGAAAAGTTCATGCAAACCTAATTTTAATTTGTTTTTCGAAAAATGCCAAATTTCTATGTAAAACCTTGATAACTGAGGTTTATAGAGAAACGGGAACAAACAAACGGTCCCGGTTATACTTGTTGTAATTAGGATTAAGTTTACTGACTTATGTTCACTTTTGATCAAAATAAATATTAGTGGAAAACAATATGTCATAATTGGAGCTTTAACCAAAACCTTTTCTCCCCAAAGAAATGACCAGGCTCAGGGATCGCCAGAAAGGCAAAAAGGAGGAAAAGTAACGCAAATTATTTTGCTATGAGAGGAAGGATGAGGCTTTCTTATGATTTAAACACATAACTTAAATTTTTGTCTTAAATATATCTAACGAAATATCTGACTCAGCGCCAATTGCACGACAAATCACACGAATGTTAACGCAAATACTTTCATCCTTATTCATCCTTACGATTGATTGCACGAAAAGTATGAAAGGAAAATATGAAAGTCCACACGGCGACCAGGTGGACAATCAGACATGGTTTGATGCTACTCTGGTTTAAAGATTTAAAAGCAACCGAGAAGTTACAATTCATAGACCCAACGTTTCGACAGTCCTGTCTAGTGCCCTCATCAGGGGTGATCTAAACGCTGCAACACGAAATCCTTTTATACGCTCACTAATTAGCTGCCCTTTTTTCTGACGAGGTGTAAACAGGCATCAGAAGTAAGGCGCCATCATCACGATTTAAAGGAGTGTGGGCGGAGTTGATAAGCTAAGCTTCCAAATAAAGGCGCTGGTGGTAACGCCGATTAGATTTTAGACTTATCCCACCCTGTGTGCTCCGATAAAGCTGAATTTTCTTTTTCGCGAAAGAAGACCGCTTTTTGATGCTCTTTCAAACGTGTACCAAACTGACGTTTGGTCTCTCTGATATACTCGTTATCACAGTCATTGCACGGGATAGAATAAATAGCGTCGGTTCGTTGTTCTTTCGTGACAGGATCTTTATGTTTGGCAAAAATATGCCCTAAAGTCTGAAAAGGTTTCTGAGCAACTTTTACGATGGGTTCCGACAATTGTCTCTAAATTCCCCTGTTCCCCTCTGTACACATTTAAATCAAGAAAGGGCAAACGTCTATCCTTTTTACGCTCAAGGGTAAATTGCAGAAACGGCTCTACTGAACTCAAGTGCGATAGTAGGCGTTCCGCTTCATTTCCGGATACCGCAGAAATCACATCATCGATATATCGTTTCCCAAAAAAGGGTTTAACAGGTGAAGTGGCTAAGGCCCTTTGTTCCACGTCTTTCATTACCAACTATCATGAACCGTTTGAACGCAAATATGATGGTCAATAATAGTGAACGAAAGTTTAAGCTATCATCAATTATCATAATCGTTTGAACGGGACTTTCGTACTTGCCAAAACAGAGTAAAATAATAAACGGGGCGATATTCGAGGTAACCCGACCCAGACCTCCCTCGATTTTTCACTCCTCTGCTCCTATCGCACCCCGTTCACTTTTGTGCTTCGTTTCTCTAACAGAACACCTGGAACGGACTGGTTCTTCTCACGTAACAAGGATCCAGTTTATACTCCTCTGTAAAGAAAGGTATTGTTATTTGTCCATGAGTACGCAACACCGTTAGCTCGGCTCTAAACCATTAAACCGCGTTATTCGTGCTTTACCGCAAATAGCGTTCCAGGACTCCAATTTCTAGAGAAACACAGAATGAACTCTGTTCATTAAGACTGGCTTTATCAGCTTTTGCAAAACTTGTATTTGAATGCACGCTCCACGTGGTTATTTCTTGGTGTGATTATGACGATACAATCAGACTTTTGTGGCAATAATTCACTATCCTCACTCATTTTCTTTTTCTTTTCATTCAGCCCCTAATTAAGATAGTAAAGAAATAAATAAATTGTCTACAGATTTTATTGTTAAGGAGCAAGGCGGCAACGTCTTCTAAACTATGAATTCGAAATGATTAAGAACAATTGCAGAAGCTGTATCTTTCCGAGAAAACAATATATTTTGTCAAGAGATTATAATCCCTTGATTTTGTAAAACTGGAAAATTCGAGCACTCGACTTTGATCACGATTCATGCTCATGATTCTTTCTCAATGATTTAGATTAGCAGTATATAAGTGCAGCGCTCTGGCAGCTGTATATGCTGTAAAAAAAATGATAATCTCTCCGAGAAACGAATGGAATAGAGTTATATTATGGCTTGTTTCTGTAGGATCAAAACACTTTACACGTGTTGCGGTCCTTCTCTTCCGTATACGCAATTTCTTCTTTTTTCCTTCTTTATCCATTCATTGACGAAACAAGTACTTGCAATATTGAAGAAATACAGTACACTACTAAGAAGGAAGCTTATACACGAAAGTAAGAGGCGCGGAGCCCAGAACTGGTTGAATATCATAAAAGGAAAGATAGTTTGGCTCGCCACATCGTGCAATCACTGCGTAACTTGGCGCACCTAACAACGTCTGCGCAACAGGCAAGTCACTCACAAAACAGACTGCTCAGGGCGTTTGTTTTCTGAATAAGCGACAGGCTGCATTGTACTGCAAGGGCCTTTTTCCCACTTTTACAAAAGAAAATTCTTGCAGTTTGGAAACAAAAGAATAGACCAACAGTAGGGACAAACAACACTAATTGCAAACTACATGGGCTTGGTTGAACGTTCACATAAGGGGCTAAACATCAGCTTAGGGCCATTCTGCACCAGCGACAAAATTGTTTATTTACACAAATTTTCTGTCATCACCAACATTTTAAAGTGCAAATGGTTTGTAATAAATTTTGGCCGAAGTGGACAAATCTTTTAACCCACCGCCGACAAAATTTGCCTGGGATAAAAATTTGGCAAAGTCGGCTAAATAAACAAAACCGTGGTACACTTGTCAATCATTTGTCGTATAGGATACGACAAGCGTGTAATTGAACTGAAGTCAGTTTACTAGAAAGGCAAAAATTGTCTTTTGCTGCAAAACTCAGGGATTCTAAAGTTTTAAAACGACTTAGAATAAATCCTGGAAATTGGAGGTGGAATCCTTTGGCAACTAGTTGGTCTTATTAACAGATCAGGTGCTGACGGAATTTGACGGCTTTGAAATTTTAATACGATGCAATAGACGAAACAAAAATTTGTCCATCGATTTTGTTAGGACAATTCTAGCTTTGTCCGCTAGTGCGGAGAGGCGCTTATTGGAGCTTAGCAATGACTTACCCCGCCCGCTCTGGTAGAGTTTCAAGGTATGTAAGCGCTTTTTTAATTTATCAGTATCATTTACTCTTCTGTCTTGTATTACGCCATTCCTCATTCCTATTCAATTCTTTTGTGGCATTTTGACGAAAATTATATGCATAAAGTGCTCCTTTTCCCGCCTAAGTCAGCCTCTTTCGCAGGGCGACAGCTGATTGGCTTATAGTTCTAATTAGAGTTCATATTTCAAATTCATAATTAGTGGAGTCTCTGCCGCATCTAAGGTAAGATCTGGTGCCAAGGTTGTACTTTTGAACACATTTCTGTAATTTTAAAGGTCGCAGCTCCAAAAAGCCTATTTGCCTATTCTAGGTCTGACCAGAATGCGAGAGATACTACATGACCATTCATTGCGAGAGCAAATTTGAACAAAGTGTTGGTATGGTACGGATTCAACAGCCTTCGCTAGCTGTGAACCCAAGCGCAAAAGCGGGATAACTACTCGGTGAGTCTTTCGCTAATACATGTCGGGGGCTCGTATTTTCAGCCGAAACTACTTGATTTTGTCTCCAGAGTGATGGTTCCTTGAGTTCAAGACGAAATATTATGTGCGTTCGATTTATTGTGATTTTCGCCGATTCGTAGGTTCCCACATTAATTATGATATTTCGATTCCCATGTCATCTTTTTTCTTTGATGGTTTTTAACAATCAAGAGTTATTATCAATTTGCAACAAAGGGTTGAATTAATAAGGCTATATAAAAGGGCTGTTCAGGGCGTGAAATTAATTTTTTTTCTGATGGCCACTTGGCTCCTAAATTCTTCAAAGCGGTAGCCAATTCAAAAAAAGTTGGTCGCCATTTTCAAAGACAAACAAAACCTTTTTTTACGCTGTCAGCGTCCAATATAGACCCTCCAAAATTATCTTGAACGTGCTACAAAGTGGACTCTAGGATGGATGATATACAACGTTTAAGCTCACCTAAATCCATGATGGCGTCTAGTTATCGATCGAGATACATCCGCTGCGTTTTGGAAACAAACATAACAAGGTAGCTTGCCGCGGAGTTGTCTTTGCAAACATTTTTAATTCGCTATATCTCTTGGTAAGGTTATGATGAAACATTCCAGTCGCCAATTTGGCGACTAATTTTCAGAATTTGGTCGCCAAAGTGAAAAATGTAGTTTCATTGGCGCCTGTATTAGGCGCAATTTCACGCCCTGACTGTTTACTTCTCTGGTCGCAGGAATATTGCACAGTTTCTGATGAAACGGGCGCGTTAACAACTTCCTTATTGTTCGAATCAAAGACGCGTAAATGGAATCCTTACCGTACTCAAAGGATACTTTTTTTTACTCTTTTCTTTTCTTACAACAGTTAAGGCACTTGTCTCCCCTATCTTGCTTCGAAATTCCTGCCTGTCTGTAGCGGATTTGTGGTGCGATTTCGTGTCTTGGAAATCACTAATTAACTATGTTTCATGTTTTGCAACACATAATCGGACTTTCTAAACCTTGGGCCAAATTTGACTAATGTAATAACTTAAGCATGAAAACAAAGTAGGTAAAGCTTCATTCAACAAAAAGGGGTAGCTTCTTTTATTAGTAAATAAAAGAAATCGGACAGGATCTAGCAGTATATCATGACAAAAACAGTAAACATTGATATGAAATAATAAACAGTGGCCTTAGCCATGTCCCTCAAGAGTAATCCCTCAGTTTCTGCAATTTTTTGGCTACTTGAAAGAGTTAAGAAACATTGATATGAAGTAAAAAAAAACAATGTCCTTAGCCATGTCTTTCAAGAGCAATCTCCCAGTTCCTACATTTCCTTGACAACTTGAATGAAAACAACTTGAACAAAAACAGTAAACACAGATATGAGATAATAAACAGTGGCCTTGGCAATGTCCTTCAAGAGTAATCTTTCAGTTTCTGCAATTTTTTGGCAACATGAATGAGTTAACATTGATTTGAAGTAAAAAAAGCAATGTCCTTAGCCA
>NC_142672.1:13788699-13803699 GCF_964200805.1 Pocillopora damicornis
TTAATTATTGTTTCTTTCGAGCTATTTGGACTAAGATGCATTGTTGACATTATTCCAGATTTAGATTTTGGGTGTATAGATATTCAAATTGTTGATCATTGTTAAAAACAGTATTCATTGACTTTTGCTCCTTGAAGAACACTAGCTTTAATTGGAAGCCAGTCAGAGATCAAGTCAGGTACCTAAACTCTTTGTCAGTGGTTAGTCAAGAACTTAGAGTCCATGGTATTCAGGAAGTGTGAACTCATAAGTCCAGAGGTTTTTCTCTTAGTGTATTGTGTAATCTTCTGCAAATGGACTTCTGGCCATTTCACACTCTAAGAATGAGGAAGGTTCATGATGTCATTTTCCTATGCTACTCATGTTCTCATATTGCTCAACCCCCTCAAGGTCTGGTTTGTTGAGGCACAATTCAAACTTGTGGTGAGTCAATTTGTCAACTACCGTGGACAATTAAAGTCTGATTCAGTGTATTGGAAATGTATGTTATAAAAAGAAATACCAACAGTGCATTCTGCAAGCCCTTTATTACAATCTACTATTAAACTGATCAGAAGCCTTTTAAAATTCTAGGTATTTAAGATAAACATCTTGGGCCTCCAAATTGGAAAAAAAATTATGACCAATAACTACAGCACAATAAAATTCTGAAATTGATTTTAAAAACTAGATATTAAAGTATATAACCAATAAAAATCATCGAAAAGCAACAAGAAATACTGAATTTCAAATTGCTTTTTGCAGTACATTGCAATTGCTACAACCCATTTTATATGTTCTTGGGTTAGCAGTGTTGTGCATTTGATGAAAAGTTGTTGTGTCATAGTCCAGCATCACTTTCTTAAACTCCTTGAGGTGGTCTATTCTCATTTGTAGAGCATCTGCTAATTCGTTCCAAGTTCTTGCGGGTCTCAAAATAAATTAGAGTTATGTTGTTGTCTTACCTTTTGATTTCCACTACTTAGAAATGTTCCAATTACAAGACAACCTTGAACTTCTTGTACTGTGCATTACAGGAACAGTGGAGGTATCCACTGCCAGCTTCTCATCTGTAAATTTAAAAAATAGTATTATATCTAACTGCTTTTGCTGGTTACTAAGTGGTAGTAATTGAAGATACTACAATCATGAAATGTAAGTATTTGAAAAAGAGAATGGTAAACAAAGCATATATTTTGAAGCATGCATACCCCTGTATTCTCTCCAATTTCAAGATAAGCTGGACCAATTGTGGTCCCCAGATCTGCGTAGCATACCCTAAATGGAGTCTTATCAAGGCAAGATAGATTTGTTACCTTGCGGAGGAGCTTTTAGTACTTGTCAAGCTCCTTCTTGCCCATGTGAGCCCTTTATTTGCACATGAATGCAGTTTGAAGAAACCGAAACTCTAAATCTCACTTAAGTACATTGATTGACTCCAAGATGAAACCATTCATGTGATAAACATTGATGGTAGGCTTTGGTTCATGTGAGATTTAGTGAGAGTGACACTTGCTCTTCTTAAGTGAGGCATCAAATGGGATGAACCAGGATTCTAAGTTGGTTGGGTTCTCTTGGAGAGCTGGGGTATCGTTTGATGATTTTATCTCCTTGAACAACTCTGTGTCCTCTGCAAACATTGTGATTTTTTTGTTTTGTAACTATATTTGGAATATCACTGATGCAAAACAGAAACAATGCAGGGCCCAGGATTGACCTCTAGGGGACTCCTGAAATTGCTGGAAGTGAGTCAGATGTCGCACCAAGAAAAGTAATATGATGACAGTCTGTGAGGGAGGAATAAAACCAGTAAAGGTTTCCTCCAAGACAACAATAACAGAGCCTAAGGATGAGCAGTTCATGGTTAACTCTATCAAATGTCAAAGTAGATCACATTTGTTTGGCCTCTGTCATCCAGTTGTCATCTGATTTGATCCACACCTTCAATGTTGGTAGCACAAGACTTCCCAGCAAGGAAACCATGTTGGCAAGTGTTCAGGTGCATTTTTACTAAAAGTTTTAATCTTATTTAATACACTTTTCGAATACTTTAGAGACTATTGTTAGTAATTACATTGGATGTTCATTGCCTTTTTGTGTGAGGAGGAACTGTTAGTTCTAAGGCACACCCCGTACCTTTTACTAAGGGTTAAATCCATACCCTTTTCCACTCTGCTTCTTGTTTAGTGGCATTGAAGAACAAACAATTTATGATCTTACTGAAAAGTTGTTTGCAACTAAGAGTCTTCCTTGCAGCAGGTTCTTGAGAATGGATGTGGCTATTATAACTTTCTCTCGCAGACCATGGGTGCTGGCTACCTTTTTTGGTGCATGTCAAAAGGAGATTTTGTTTTTGTGATCCAGGTGAATAAGTTTAGGGTCAAGGATAAATCAGTCAATACGTAAATGAGATACAACTTCTTTGATGACCCATTAAATATAGACAGTGCAGCTCAACAATAGGGGGATCGAAATATCTGTTATTACCGGTAATGAGCATTACTTGCATCTAAGACTAGACACATACTAGCGTTGACAAAGGAGTATACATGTTCATCCTTTGGTGCATTTGTATAGTTAACATGTATTAGCTGGTAAATTGTTTTTTCTTTAAGGAATTGCCATTTACTTATTTAGAGTTAAAACTGGTGGTTGAGTTGCACTGAATGTTTGTCAATCATCTTGAGTTTCTTTCAGTTGTGTTTATTGATTTGCCATTGCGGTCCTTTCATGGAGGATGCAAGATTTTCTTACCAAGGCCAAGGGTGTATTTATTGGTTTGTTTTGAGTGGTATTTTTTTTTGGTTTAAGTGTTCTTTAAAGGTTGGCAAAGAGAAAAAAAATGTGGATCAGCCCTCTGTAGATTGATACATCATGCAATACTGCATGATATCAAGGTGATTTTTATAGAAGTAAAATGGCTGGATCACCCTGATCAATCTATTCTTTGATTCATATTGCCTTAAGACTTGCAAAATGAGAGTACACAAAACACTTTAGGGAACCAATTTTGGATTGCTGGTTATTTTTATGCAGGGAAAGGGTGATCAGATAATATGGCTGTTATTGCAATTTCATATAATAAATGTTATAATGTAATGAGATACCATATCAAAATTGATGTTAACTTATTGGCAATATGTTTAAAGCATACTCTTGCAAAATATGAGGAAAAAGAGAAAACCTTAAAGTTCAAAGGGTGTTCTTGTCTGTGAAGTGATTTGCCACTAATCATGCTTTAGGGTCCCTCAGCTGTAAGGAAAGCGTATTTTCTGGTGGAAACAGTTCACTTTCTGGTTTGCAAATTTATAGCAGCAACCGTCTCTTAAAAATTTTCTTCAGTTGATTTAATAAGTTGATCAATTGGAATTATCTGATACTTGTGTTACTTGAGAGGTGCCTTTCTAGTGGGCGCTCTAGGGATTACATCGCTAGTGGTTTTTTCAACTGGTAAAAATCGTGGTGGGTTGCTGGATTGGATTTCTCTGCATCTTCTTAGCCTTAATAGTGTCCTCGTAGATCTATGACGTCAAATGCTTCTCTACAGCTGTTACTATAACAACAACAACATCAACAACTTTATTAAATTGTCAAGGTATTCAGCCTTAAAAGGCTAATTGGGGACACAGCTTAATAACTTAATAATAGGAAGAAATAATATCAGCTAAAAAATGCCATAACATCTTAAAAATGTTAAAAAAAAAAAAAAAAGGAATAAGTATAATCGGGGCAATTTGTGTTGTAAAGTATTTTTCCAATTTAACTGGGTTGAGATATCTCTAAAGTGTGTTCATATGGTACTTAAGAGCTGCATAAGCTGCAGCAATTATAATTTTTGTTTATGTACTTCCTTAGGTCTAGCTTCTGGATCTTTCTTTAAAAATAAAGAATGGTAGCTGACTGCTTTACGAGCTAACCATAGCACTTCGTATTATAGCGCGGTATAGTAAAGTCAGTTTGTTGGGAAGTACTGCAACGAGAGTAAACATCTCTGAAACACTAGGTGGACCAATTTTGGTAGTTTTGCTTATCTGAGGAGCGTTTGATAACTCTCAAATGGGATCTACAGATTACCCTAAGAGCTCTCTCGCTAATATTCCATCTTACATGTGTCTACTCTTCAACCCCTCTTTTATTTTGGACATCCTGAGAATCCCGCCACACCTCTTGATTTCTTTATCACTAATACTCCCTCTGTACAAACTGGAAACAAAACAAATAAAGACCCGCTAAAGATGACTGTTGCTTGGCTGTAATAGGCCTAAAAGCAAAGTAAAGTTGGGTGCCCTCGGCGTAAAGGCGAAACTCAGACCATGATGTCTTACAATATTGCCCAAAGGGTAGATGTACAACAAGAACAGGATCTGTCCAAGGACTGATCTCTGTGGAACACCAAATTGAAGGTCTTTGAAATCATATTTTACACCATCAATCATCACAAACTGTTTTCTGTTATGAAGGTAGGATTCAAACCATTTCAAGACCTGTCCTCTAAAATCAAAAGGAATTCCACAGTCTAGCCGAGAGAAGTCTGATCAACGGTGTCAAATGTCCTGGACCTTTCCAACAGAAGGAGCGCAACATGCTTGATATCTTCAATTGCACAAAGGATGTTGTTCTGTACTTTTTCACTAAAACTGTCTCGGTGCTGTGTGGGTGTTTGTTTGCTGACTGAAGTGATTCGTCTAGATCGCTATCACTAATTTAGTTCTTCACTTGAACTGCAACGGCCCTCTCAATAATCTTGCTCACAAGCTTCAAATTAGAAATGGGATAGAAATTCGAATTACTCTTGGAAGTCGAGCGACTCCTCCTTGAATTTAGGTCTAACAATAGCTTCTTTCAGCTGCCCAGGCATACACGAAGACTGGAGTGACAGATTGACGATGTTAGTCTGTGTCAGTAAGAGAGACAACTTACAGCCTCTCAAGATGGTTGGTTGGTATTCAGTCAAGATCACAAGACTCAAGGGTTGATGGGAATTACTCCCAATGGAACGCGCAAATGCCTCGCGTAACAATTCAAAGTGTTTATTGCGCAGATACGAAGATATGATATACGTAGCCGAGTAGCATAGAGTAGGGAGGGGTTAAAAACTTGGTTTGGTAGCGATTGTGGTTGTAATGTGGTAGCAAATTGCGTGGTTTGAACTGAAAGGCAACAGAAAATGAAACGAACCTTGTATAAATATAATTGACTAACTAATGATGACACAACACAATAATATATTCTTGAAATCAACCAATAATGAAACAAACTAAGTAACTTGAGCGTAAAACAATATTCTTATGTTATATTCGATATAATTCTTTAAACTACTGAAGACTCTAATCTCTTTACACTATCACAGTTCCCCAAATCCTTTGTCTGTGAGTTCCATTTAGGGTTCGAAGGGGTCCAAAAAATACTGGAAGGTCTTTGACATTTTCAAAGACTGGAAAGTCTGGAAATCTGCTTACATGTGACTCAAGCAGTAAAGTTGTCAGAATCAACATTATAATGATTGCATGTAGATTGCAAGGAGAAATGATTTTGGAATCTAGGGAATGAAGTGTTTAAGGTGAAATTTTGAGCTCTGGAAAAATCGATCCGAGTCCTGGAAGTCCTTGGAATTTGTTCAGAAAAAGAGTAGGAACCCTTCTACAGCTCTATAGTGAAAGGTCTGCTGCTCAGGCTGAGACTTGTATGTGAGAATCTGCAGTTTTCCTTTGTTTCTTGTTCTAGCGGAGTGTATATCTGATATTGTCACAAACATTCGCCTAACGATGAGGGGGCGAGCAGAGGCCCTTTACTGGTTTTAAAGTCATGACACCTTCATTAAGACAAACTTGTTACTAGTTTAGCTCTTGTAGTACAGTGGATACTGGTGCTAGTTAAATGCGGGTAGTAAAATGCAAGAACTTGAACAATCTATTCAAATTATCTTGTTCACCCCACAGGAAAAACAATAATACAATTTGTTTAGGACTAAAGCATTGATAACGGTGGCCATGATCTAAAAGATGCTTAGCTGTACTATTTGTCAGAGTCTACAGGTCAGTTGTCCAGCAACAACATCAGTGTCCTTGATTGGAAATGATTTGCTTAGCCTATCATTGACACAATTCAAGGGAGGCAACAGTTAATACCTAAGGTAGGTCATGATTTTAGATGTTTAGTAATGCCAGTCCAAGATGAAGCCCTGCAGCACCCCACAGGTGACTGTGAGAGAAGCTTTGACAGTAGAATGAGGTGACTGATGCTGTCAAAAGCTCTGAATAGATCCAGAGATCCATTCACTTTATGAGATATGGTAAATTGTTGTGTTAAAAAAAAATTACACTTTGATTGTTGAAGTGATTTCCTTGCTGTGACTAGGGTCCCAACTCTGGCAGATTTGTTAAATATGATGGTGTCAAGTTGGCTCTTGTATGACTTACAGATGTACAGAAACTCAACCCTATATGCATAGATATCTATCGCTATGACAGATCCAGAGATCCATTCACTTTATAAGATATGGTCATTTGGTGATGTGTTAAAAATTTTAAACCTTGATTCTTTAACACTCTATAACTAGTGCACATTGCCCTCAAATAAGCTTGTTTTCAAGTGATTTCCCTGCTGTGACTAGGGTCTCGACTCTTTTGCAAATTTGACATATATGATGGTGTCATTATCGCAAGGTTTAAAGTTGGCTCTTGTATGGCATACAGATGTACAGAAATTCATTCCTTGAGTCTCTCTTATTATTTTTGATGGAAATAATTAAGTGTACAGTAAATGTTTTGAACCCGGGGGTAACATGTAATAGTGTAGTTTGATCGTCCGGGCGAGTGTAGTCCTGAGAAGGACTGTTGTCGGTAGTGGTGACTGACGTTTCGACAACCTGAGCGGAAGTCATCATCAGAGTCAAGTGAAAGGTTGTTGTCAGTCGAATGTACTTAGTCCGGCTTGTGTACACTGATTGGTCAGTTTTGCCGTGATGTTATTGGCTGTAAGACTCAAGTGGCGTAGGTCAGTCGTGATTGGTCGGTTTGGATCCATTAGTGAAGTTAGGTTTTCTGTTCGGTTCGTTTGCAATGTTAATGTCGTGGATGAGTCGTTTGTATGGTGCCAGTAGTGGTTGACACCTGTTGAGGGGAGTCTGTTCCAAGTTAGTAAACCAGCTTTCCAGGGTCAGTCGTTGAAAGTAGTTGGTGCTGTAGGTTAGGCATTGCGCAGAGTCCCAGTCAATAGAGTGGTTTGTAAGTCGGTGATGTTCAGCAATGTGATTGTTGACATCGCCTTTCCTCGTCGCTCGTTTGTGTTCAGTCAGTCTAGTTGCGAGGTTTATGCCAGTCTCACCGATGTAGGAGGCGTGGCAGTCGGAGCAATTGATCTTGTATACTGCTCCTTGTCTATTCCTCGGTTCGTCTCTGTCTTTGATGTTAATCAGTCACTGACGTAGTGTGGTAATAGGTTTGTGAGCGACGCGGATATAATTAAGTGTCTTGGTTTGATTTGGATGAAAATTTGTGTCTCAGTTTTAAAGTGACACAATGTTATCCCAAAATGTATGTTTATACCAAAGTCTTATAACTAAGAAAAATATTTCATGGGCTGTAGACAGTCACAAGAATTCTGAAATTTTATTATGATATCTCAGGAAATAAGATAGGAATGATTAGTTTTCTTTCCCATTACTTTTCAATGCTGCTACTAGTAAGAGGAAATAAGAGGGACAGAAAGTGATAAAATGTTCTAACCAAATTGTAATTTTGATTGTCCTAAATAAAGTGTGTAAAATATAATTACCAGTATTATGCAACTCAAATGAATACTACATAAAAAGGTTTGAAGGTGTATGAAGATAAAACCTGACAAAGATTAAAATGTTAAGTTTATGAATATATTAATTCATTTATTCAATTTTTTGTTAACTTTGCCCTAAAAAAATAAACAATACAAATATTATAATAATACGAATGATGTAAATGGCATCCCTCTTTCTCGAAAGACAATGGAATGTGTGACCTGGTCAGCCTCTTGCAGAGTTGAAGCCCCTGCTATGGCTGTGCAGTCTTATCCTGGGAAGGCAGGTCTTGTTGCAGTTGCTGCAGGTGAAGTCCGCACCTGGCTCTGTGGGTGCTGATGCAGACCTCTGGTGCCTGCACTTCTCTCTTCCACTGTTCCTCTCTCCTCCTTGTGCTTCTCTAAATGCCCGTATCGACAGTCTGTCTTCAGCTACTGCAATCTGCGGCGATTGCTTCTCTTACTGGTATTTGTTGTCAAGGTGAGAAAATAACAAATACATCATTGTATCCATCCATCTCATAAGCACTAATGTACTTAGGCACGGACATGCTAATGCCTGCTAGTCATGTGGAAAACACGTTGAAATGTATTGTCTAAACAATCGTTATCAAACTGCCTCTTCCCAGCTTTAGTCCAGTATCCATAATGTAATGGTAATAATAATAGTAATAGTAGTGTTTAATATCAACATTCTTGCATATACATGAATTACAATGTTCCATTAAACTGGAAATAAATATAAATATAAAATTATAATTAAACCGCACAAGACTATTTTTTAGAAGATAAAATTGTACTTGGAAAAAAACTATGATATAATCTTTCAGTTGTATGAATTGGTGTTGTATAGTTCTCTGCTTGGTAATGGTGTGCAAACACCCTCGTCGTAGTGAGATGTTTGGAGAGTGGGTATCCCTCTTGGTATCTTTCTGATGGTATCGAGACAAAGTTCACTTTGCCTTTCATCCAATCTGGGTATTTTTTAGACATTTCATACATCTGCATGAAGGTGCGGGTTTGATGATCTTGAGGGTGCATTTCTGTATATATTCTACCTCTTTAGAGTGGTAAGAGGTAAGGATGTGGTGCCATACTGCACAACAATATTCTAGTGCAGGTCCTATCAAGGATATACAAATTGTAACTGTCTTTAACCTCAATGCCTGGTCTGCTCGATACACGGAGCATGTGGAGTTGTTTAGAAGCTTTGGTAACCGTAGCATCAATATGGCTAGCATAGAGTTTCATCCAATTACTAGAGCTCCAAGAGACGATGGTATAAGGACTTGATTGGATGTTCAAATTTCAACTTTCGAGCCCTTTGAACAAAGATACATTGTCAACATTATTCCAGATACAGATTTCGGCTGTAGAGATATTCAAATTGTTGACCAGTACTAAAAACAGTATTCGGTGAGTTTTGCTCCTTGAGGAACACCAACTTTAAATGAAAGCCAGTCAGAGATCGATTCGGGTACTAAAACTCTTTTTGGCAGTTACTCAAGAAACTTACAGTCAATGTTATTAAGGATGTGCAAACTATTAGGTCCAGAGGATTTTTCTATTAGCATATTGTGTAATCTTCTACCAATAAACTTCTGGTGGTTTCACGCTTTAAGAGTGAGGAAGATTCATGTTGTCATTTTATCATATTGCCCAACCCCCCTCAAGTTTTGATATGTTTAAGCACAACTTGAACATGAGCTGAGTCGATTTGTCAACTACCACAGACAAATCAAGTTTGATTCAGTGTATTGGGCATGTATGTCAGAAAAGGAATACCAATATTGCATTCTGCAAGTCCTTCATTGTAATCAACTAGTTAACTGATTAGGGTATTTTAAAATTCTGGGTATTTAAAGGATACCTCTGGGGTATTAATGAAGTAATTTTGTATCGTTAGCCTTTTTTTAAGACACACAAGTCGTCTTAAAATCCTGTGAACCCTGCGACTGCTGAGTGTTGTCCACTCTCGGAGGGTGGGAGGTTCGACTCCTCCAGGCGGTATCAATGAGTTGACTCTTTTTGTTTGTTTTTTTGTTTTCTTTTATCTTGTCTTTAATTTTTTTTGTTGTTCCCAAACTCCAAGGGAAACAATTAATACAGTCTTGATCAAAATACGATGGATTGTTAGTGAAGGGCCTATGAAATAATACGTCCATTTTATCATGATTAGGTACTAACACTGCTCTAAACATGTTGGTGGAATGAGCTCCTATGTGAGTGTGATATTCTCTAGGTAAATCTGTTTATCCTTCGTTGTTTGCTTGTATAGAAGACGATGCTTACGTTTTTCTCCAACCCCCATCGAAGATATATCGGATATTCCATTAGATTAAGAACGCGATGTTTAACACGATCAGTCCCTCAATTTTTTTATACCATCAGTTGTTATCGTTCCAAAATGCGTTGTCTTTGTTCCATAATGTTAAGTCTAAAATGGGACTTTGTACACCAATACCAATGGCAGGAAATGTGTGGTTGCTGTTTCCTAAATGTCCAATTACTTCCGGTACAATATATCCTCCTTTAGTCCACTCTTTATACGGATGAACTCCGTCTACTTCTTGAAAAATGAATTAATAGTGTCTTTGTAGTCATTCACTGGCTTAAACGTTGAAGTATGCTTTATTTAGAACGATTGAACTGGACTTTCTTCATACACACGATAAGTTTCTTGAGTTAAAAGTATTAGGTACAGCTTTGTAATATCACTCATCGTATCATTGAACATCTGGTGGATATACAAAATTTGTGAAGACATGATATAAAGGCTCAGTTCTACCGTACACGTCCATGCAAGTGGTGATGTGAAACTTTGGATTTCCTTCTCCAGAATCAAATATAATTCCCCTTTTAAGTGGAGTGAGGTATTCATTTAAATATAGTAGTTGTTTCTCCATTCTTTAAACCTTACTTTTCGCTCCTGCCATTTCTACTTTTATGTCGACACTGACCTCGTCGTAATTGTCCAACTGTTCATAAACTGGATATCTGTAATCTATCAACGAATCTTACTTCCAATCGTGGTCGTATCCTGGATTATCAAATTCAACAGACTGTTTCCAAGATGATACTGTGTAAGATGTTTTATTAGAAACGATGTCTTCATTGGTATAATTGTCGTATTATTGGGGAAATTCCTAACTGTTAATGTTAAGTAAAATGTTCTTGTTTACCGTGCATCTTCAAGTTAGATGTTCTCAGCCATGTTGTTGTTTGTACTTAGTTGCTGTCATATCTGTACTGATCTTTCATTACCTCACACGTAAATGTGTAAACCATACTTGTAGCAATAACATACGGTTGAATTGCGTCGCTTGTATTAATGATGAAGTACTTCCGGTAGCTGTTTTCCCCTTGGTTGTTGAGCTATCACTCTCACTTGATTAGCTCTATCTTTGGCCTACGAACCCATCTACCACGTTGCTGATAATTGGAAATACCTGAAATCTCCTGCAACAGCACTCGGCTTCATGTTTGTGTGTGATGGCAACCAAGGTGTATTTACGTCAAAGTGGACAAAGAGTAGCTCTGATGTCGTGATTAGTCCAATCTAGTGTATCCAATAGTTGGATATCTTCCAGCTTAAAATAATCTCCATCATCTTTTCTTTGAGTTTTCTTTCCTCTAACTCTCGTTGAGCAGTCTGATCTTTTCGGCTCTATCGTTAGTGTGCTTTTAAGTAGAAGTTCGTTCACGCCATTGATGCTAGCATAAGGCAAATAATGGTTTTTGTCCACTAAAAAGTAGAAGAACGGTTGCTGGTTCGGTTTTGCCACAACCTGCGTTCCTGCTGCTATAATTATCACATCGTCGTTAATAGCCAGAGTATTTGAAATCTGTACTCCAACACTCTTAACTTGAACGTAATTTCCGGACGCTCTCCCCGATATCTTTTGGTTTTTAGGCAGAATCGGTATTCATCGACTGGTACTCTTGACCATCCAGTTGTAAAAACATCGAAAGCAAATTCCGAACCACGTCTGATAGATTTGAAATATTTTAAATTATGTCTTTTGTATGTGAACGTGTGTGTTCTAGGAACGGACAATTCGGGGCCAGTTGCTCCTCCGTTAACATTACTGTCTCCATCTCTATCATCTTCTGCTTTTCTTTTTTTACCTTCTTCGGACATAACTTTTACAACAAAGTGAACACAGTATTTATGCCATAATATCTAAATTAAACACCCATGGGGACAGTTCAATCTCCTCGTCACTGATAACAATTGTTTCAGGCTTCTTATCTTGATAATAGCGTTTGATTCCCGAGGAATCAGATGAGGCAGGAACTCTTTGGTCGCATTGAAATTCATCAGGCTGATTGTTCCTCATGTCCACAGAGGTATCTTACTTTTTGAAGTAGCGTCTCAAGGGAGGTCTTTTGCCATGCATGTCTGAACAATGAGACAAGTGCATGGCAGACAGAGGCTGGTCGCAAAGCCGCCTGATCTTGGATGGATTTGAATAAACCGAACTGGTGGGCATGCAATCCAACCACGCCTTGGGGTGAATGTGCACTTTGAAGTCTTTGAGCTCTGGGATGCAACGCCAATTTTCGGACTTTACCATTCTTGCTTCCAGGGCTTCTCGGACACGTTCTCCAAGGAGTATTGTTAGTAGTAACAATAAATGGCACGCAATACAGCTTGGCATCTCTAAATTTAACAGGTAACAAGGTAGATGTTCCCTCTAAGACTTTTTTTCCATAATTTTAAGGTTTGTGGCTCAAAAATTACCTCTTCTAACAATACACAACTTTCCAATCTGTGACTTCCTGTTTCTTCAATTGCAATGCCATGGCTTTTTGTACGTTGTCCCTGTAGTCTGCTTGATAGTACATACAAGTCTTTCCAATCGTCTTCGCAGTTTTTAAGAGCCCAATCTTCAAATGCGGTCACATTGTTGGCGTTACTTCTCTCTGTCATGCGTTCTAAATCATCCGCTCCTCTGCGTTTCACGTTTGGAGTCTTAGGGCGAGGTGTTCTTTCTTCTACGCCGTTTGACGTGTCTTCAGACATCGTTTCTCTCTCGAATGCTGTGTTGTGATATCTCACTTCTCTAGGGCTTTGTTCATATACTTCAAGATACTCCTGTAGAGTATGGATAGTCTGCACTGCCACCTGGGGGTCTCTAAGTTTGCACATATGTTGCAGCCACGCACGATTTGGTCGCTATCGTTTCTGAAAGGCCCTTCCACCATTATGTGTACGTGATCTCCTTCATGTCGTCTTCTACTACAAGTGTCATCTTTAAAGTGGATATGAATGATGTATCGCCCGTTCTCGCGGATACACCGCTGTAAAACATGATCGCAGATGTCGATCGCTCTGGCACAGAGAGAGAACCAGCCCGACATTATCTTATAGTTTAAGTAAAAGTAAAATGCCAGTCATAACTGTGTTATCCATGTGGTAGATTTGAGGGATCTTTTGATATGAGTGAAATATGTCAGCTTTCAAAGTGATAAAAAATTTGTCCTGGCACTTAAGGAATTAAAAAAACTATTTCACCTAATGCAGGTGACTGACTGACTGTCCCTCATGGGAAGTCCCACGTAACATGACCACACCCTACCCTAGGAATATTTATGAATCCCAGTGAATAATTTATAAATCCTAATAAACAATTAATGATGATAGAATGCATAATTTATAAATCTAGTCAGGGTTTGCGTTTCTTTTGCTCTATGTATCCAGTAAGCTGGTTAAGGGCAGCTCGTTCACATACTTTGGAAAATGCAGGTGATAGGGACACAGGGCAATTGTTGTTTGGTACCTCAAGATTCCCCTTCCAGCAGTGGAATGACAACTGCTTCTTTCCAAGTCGTTGGAAATGTGGAAGTAAGGAGAGAACGATTAACAATCTCTGTCAAAGTGGAAAGAATGCAAGGCAGGGCATCCTCAGGGTTCTCAATAGATTTTTAAGTAGGAGGTGATCACTGATAAAGTAGGAGGCTCTTCAGCAAAGCCAGAGGTGTCAAAGCAAACCAGCTAAGGTCCCGGAACATGCCTAGAATGCATGTCTATACCTATATAAAGCGTTATCTGAAGCTGAGAAGTACATTACATGTAGCCTTACCTTTGCTGATATTTGTATGTTCTATTTTGAAATTGAAGGTAGTCAAACTCAGGGTCAGAATAGAGGTCACTGTCAGCACATTCACTATCTTCCTGAGATAGATCCAATGCCAATATAACATGACTTTCATCAGAAATGGATTGTTCCACAGTAACAGTCTCTGTCTCACAAGCTTCTGTCTGACAAGCTGAATCAACTGAATATGGAACTGCCACAAAAGCTGTTGATTCTGTTTCAACAGGAACTTTAGGAGGGAGTTTCCTTCTGTTTTTCTTCTTATTCCACAGAGGAGCAGCTGATTCAATCAATTCATTACATTCAGGAGAATAAAGGTCAGGGCCATTGATTGAGATTAGCATCAAAGTATTAGGCATGTCAACCTTTATTCGACTTCTGAGCCTTGTCTTCAACCTCTTTAGACAGCTCGCCCCTCTCTCTGGCCAGACATTTGACATAGGCAAAGAACTTGCAATTTCTGCTATCTGTGGTAGTAATTCAAACTGAAGTCCTTGTTTCAAGATAATCAGCCTTTTGCATACACCATTCTGTTGACGATTGGTGTCTCTTCTTAACTTCTGGCTTTTCCTTAGCCTGCTCTTTCGCCTGCTGCATTCCTGATGTGGCAGTTGTCCCTTCTGTACAAGATTTTGATTGTCCATGATCTCTCTTCGTCTTGGTCTTGAGTTCCTCTGGGACTTTCTTCTTCCAGTTTGCAAGATCATATTTGAATTCTCTCCCCCTGTCTTTCAACTGGGTAGCCTTCACAGCAGATTCTGAAGGCCTGCCATTGTTTTCACATCAATTTCACCGTAGTACTTGGATAACAGGTCAGACAGCTGCTTCTCTGTTCCCTGGTTCATCTCTAGTGGTCTAAGCTCTGACAACTTCTGTATCACTGATGGCTTAGCTGAATCGTCACTGCTTGAAGCATTTGTTTGGTTGCTTGTGTACTATTGCTCGGCAGAAATGAGTTGAAGTCTTCCATTAACAGGGTCGAAATCAGCTTTAACATTATTGCGTGGAGTCATCTCCTTAATATTCTTCAACCTGTCAATTGTGTAGTCAATAGATGATTGCACAGTTGAGAAATTGGTCTTGCTGTACTGAAAAGTTTTACTCAATTTTGAGAGCTCTGGAAGAACTTCTTTCAAAATGTAACTGT
>NC_142672.1:13816199-13853699 GCF_964200805.1 Pocillopora damicornis
GTGTCATTGCCACTACAGGCTCTTTGGAGACCAAGCTCTAGTACCTGTGACAGACAAATAGTTAAAGTTTGAGACTTTCTTTGGGAAAACGTACCCTAACGATAATCCCTCATATCCTTATTTAAGTAGTCACCTTAACAAATTGAATGTGGTTTATTGTTGTCTGTACTCTTATCGACAACGTTACGCGTCATCACAGTGGTCAAAATGTTCTTAAGAGCTGAAAAAGGCAATCAGGTTGCGGAATTAGTAGCAATTGTGGTAAAAATTTCTTTTGACAGCTAATATGATGCTTTGATATGAACTAACCTTCCTCCACAGGGCCGAGTCCATGATACGCAGCCTTCAAGCTTCACTGTTGGTAAGAATGATCTTAGTGACTTCCAGATAGCCTTCTCAAGGTTGAGGGAGACCTGCTGGACAGCGGGTTGAATTGGCAACAGGTGCATTACTTTCTTCATTACCTATCAGAGGGAAGAGACAAAAAATGATGTTACTATACTATGCTTTAGAATACACAAAAAACTAAATAGATAACTACCTTTTTGTAGTATTTCGTACTCTTCTTGGACATGAGGACGAATAACAGTGGAACTTGTTTCGTGTGATCACCTGATGGAACAAAAGCATTGATCGTTACCAACTGCTGGAATGGTTTCTGTACTAATTTAAATGTACCATCAATATCCCAGGACTTGGCCTTGGTGACGGTCGTCAGTTGTTCAACTGTGGCAGAGATGAGATGTCTTCTTTCCGTCATGTAAACGTCTGCCTGAAAGAATCCTTCTGGCATGCAGCCCTCCATTAGTTGGAAGTTCAGGTCCTTAGGATTCTCTGGGCAAAGTCTCTGCCGCGGGCAGTTTGTAGCTCGCGCCATATGTTCTGGCATAGGGAGTGCTGGACAGCATTCATCGTTCACCTTACTTAACAAGACCTGGAAAAAAGGAAAGGAAAGTATGTTATGGTGAAGGTGAAGAATCGAAACATTCTATGTTTTAAGTACAAAACCACTAAAGTTCTTGACTACTTTCCTGGCTGTCTAACACTCAGTCTCCGAAACTTCTTCCGTTGTGGACTTTCATTGACCATCGTACCGGTGGAAGCTGAAGTTAAAACATGAACGTTAAATGTTCCTCCAGAAATTTAATTTCCTTGATAGAGAGACTTGAACATTTGACTTTTATCGGCACGAGCATGCCATAAAATTGTTGTTGAATCACCGGCTGCGGCACCGTTTGCGATTGAAGCTGCTGGGAGACACAAGTGCTTGAACATGCTGTCGACAGTAGGGTTGAAATTGCCATTTATTGCTCTTCTCCCAATAAACTGTAATTATTGATGGGCTGAAGATCTTTATGGCCGGTTATCTGGACAATTTCTGTCGGAGGAACATCGCTGTATCGCAGTTTTTGCACAAGCGTTTTCCTTGCACTATGGTTGGTGATTCGCTATCTGTCCCAAGACCAGCTGCCTTCGCACAGTCTCTCATCAAGGTATTTAATTTATTAACTCCCATAGGTTGAGGCTTGAACCATTTCGCATTTGATAAGGCCAACTTTTTATTGCTAAGATTGTCTCTCGTTAGGTAGAATGGCTACCCATCGACGACAGTTTCCTTTGGCCATTTAGTCATGTAGAATTTGTATGCTGAAATGGGATTTCGCTCATCGGGCTCTGAAAGGTTTTCGTACGTTCGTGGCTTGATTTGTCTTCTGGTTAGTGGATTATCACCAGGTTTTGTTTTTGTTTGTCTTTCAATTAAATACTCGAGATATTCTTGGCCATGACAGTCGGTTTTGAGGACAACGTCTTCCCAACTCAGTTTGCGTTGCTCTTTTCCTCCTCTTTTTCCGAAGTGTAAACAGTTGTTGAACCACAGCGTGTTAATGAGTGCTTGAGGCGAATGAATTCCCATGACTCCCTTCTTGAAAAGTAGATCAATCTCCTCTTGGTCGAGACTAGCGGCCTCTCTTAGTTTGTTTCCTTTGCCAAGCCTTTTCAGCTCTTTCTGTTTTGACTTCAATGCATCTCGCGTTTTGGCGAACGGTTGACCCGTGATTATTGAGTCGCTGTAGCCCCGTTTTTTCAGATGGCGTTCAACCGAAGCATTAAATCCTCTAAGAGTTGTTGGTTCATACTCTTCGCCAGACGTTTTCCGTACCGATAGCAGAAATCTGCTCAGGTAGGTATCCAATTTGGCTGGTGACAGATCTTCAAGTTTTCGATTCTCTTTCTCCGTCGCGAGAAACGCGAAAACCAACGTTTTCTCTTTTTGTCAACAGGTTTTGTTTTTGTGTTTTTGTTTTCAACGTCAAGAAAATTTTCCACGTCTGTATCTGTATGCAAAACGAATCTCTCAGCCATAGTTAATGCAAATTTCAGAAGCAAACAACTTTTGGATGGGAAAAAAAAATTAAATAAACAAACGCTCTGCGACGCTTTGCCGTTCACTCATCAAACTGGCCGATAAAAATTATATATTATATTTGAACAAGTACTTCGACGTGGCAACACATTACTGATGACACTTAAAGATCCAAAAGTTCACTTTGATTTCCTGTTGTTGTAGCTCCTTGACGCTTGGACCAGTGCTTGAGCTAATTTCAATGGAGAGGGCTTTTTCCTTTGAATGAGGCCCCAGGGACGTAATCTTGTGCAAGTATTACTCCTTTTCTGGTGCCTTTGTTATCATCTTTCGCTTCACTGACCTCCGTTGTAAAGTTTAAATCTTCGCAGCTTAAATACTAATACTGTGATACCTTACATGCGTGACATCATCATCACAATGGGCTATTGCACCAATCAGGGTTCAATCAGAATGTCTGAAGTTTTGGAAGAACTGCATTCCAGTGGTCTATATCAGGAGCAATCCTTTGACTTACAGGTCCCGTCTGATTGTTTTTCTCCAACTGCACAAACTACAAAATCATAATAATTGAGTTTAGTGGGGAATAGTTGTTGGTGGACTTAATAATAATACTGATGGTTTTTCAGCGCTTAAATTCATTTTATTTCACTTCTTTAGGCATGATGACATATCTAACATAATTGTCAAAGTCAGTAGTCTTACCGTAACCTACTAACTTTATTGGTCTTCATCTGGCTCTCAGGGGCTTCTTCCTCATCTGAGCTGTCTGGACTGGCAGGCACTTTAGAGTTAACGTAACCTCTACATTTTCTTTTGAGATTGTGGCATCGGGCGAACATCATCCTGTTTTCTTGTTCCATTACCTATCAGAAAAGATAACAGTTATTTTGATTTGAAAGTGCAGCAGCTTATCAAGTTATCTTTCCCTAGTAATTTGTGATGGTAATCAGATCGAGTCAAGTACAATTCAGGGAGTAATCATGCAAGTGTTATGAAATTACAAGCTGAATTCTACGACCTTTACTCCTATCACAAACATTTATACTTTACAGCAACACATACTGCTTCAATTAATTGTAATTGTGCATGTACATAAATAATTTTATGTTTTTAATGGTGCCTACCTGAACAGTGTATTTTGAATTTTTTCCTCCTTTCTGTGATCCACGATGGAATGCCTGGGATTGCTAGTGGTTCTTTTTTTCCACAGGCTGGCAATTAAACTGCATCAAAGTACCATGCATTTCCAAAAACTGTGGTACATGATATACAAATGCTAAAAAAAGAGAATAATATTAAATTTATTTATTTCTATACCACAAAGTTTCACTTAAAAGCTTCCTGCTTATATAAGTACAATGACTTTCAGGCCTATTTATCTGCTAATAATAAATGGTAGATGCATTGTGAAATTATTATTTAATATCATCATCATTACTTCCATCCAGGAAGACATTTGTTAAGAGTTAAATTTTTGTTGACGTACTGTGAATGTAGGGGGTGATGTCGTCATCATAGTACATTTCAAGAAAGAGCTTTCCCAACTCCCGCCCATATGTTTTAAAGCTCTGAGGCTCAAGGTAGTCTGGATCATTTTCTTGAACCTGTAGCGCCTGCATCAAAGCCTTAAAACCCTACAACAAGAAGCAACTGCAGATAACAATTAAACATCAATATTAACTGTCTGTATTAAAAAAGGGTTGCCACTTGACAGAAAATAAAAAAGTTTTCTGCCTTTTCTCCAAAGTTTTACTGGATAGTTGGGGAATTGTTCAATAAAACCGATGCCTGATATTTGCAGGTTAATTCCAAAGAAGTCAATAACAAAAGGTAGATAGAGCTTGTGCTTGCAAGCAACTTACTTTCGACAGATCGTCTATGCCTTCTGCATCTTCGGTACCCACAGCTTCCATAACTTTCTTAATATTGAGTTTCTCCAAAACCTTTCGCAATTCTTTCCGTGATGTTCAAACAAAATATAAATATTAATAAATAGGAAAATAGCCGAGATAAACTTTTCTCTTCTTGAGTGCATCATAGGTTATAAATGCATACTGAATTTGATTTTGCAGCTATGCCAGCTATGCTATTAACAAATGTAGATATATTGTTAACTTATTAAAGTACCATTTAGACCTCTCCACTTTGTTTTTTTTTTTCTGCCAGTTTGTTGTACTCTTCATAAAACTTGAATTGTACCTGAATTCTCTCCATTTCCTTTGTCAGAACGTCTGGGCAATCGTTGTTGGCAACAACCTCAACAACCTATATTGAGACAATAAATAACACAAAATTAATAAGTGCCTGTTCCCTCATTCAAAAATTTCAAAAGGGTTTGCATGAGAAAATGGCATTTCTTTATATGATGCTTGTAGGTTCACCTGATGGAATAGCAGTCCTATTATTCTTAAAAATAAATGTAATGTATCCACCACAACAAACTAAAAATGGATGTTAAGAAGCGGAGGCATTGTGCAGCCTTTCCTTCCAGCCGTGGTGGATCGCTGGCACAACCCAGTGCACTCCGATAGCTTTCTCTTAATTGGCCAGTCATCAACTGGAAAATATTCACAAAATATAATATATTTCTATTATCGACTTGCTTGTTATTGGCTCTGTGATGAAAATGAAATTAAAATACAAAATTTCAAGAAGAAATTCTCCCTACTTACTATCAAGGTTGTTGATTTGGTCCTTGCAGCAATAACACCAAATACTAAAGTATTTAGAGCTAGCTCCATTTAGTCCATAAACAAGGGCCAAAAACTTCCAGTCGGAACAATACCTGTTAATAAACAAATTATTAAAAATGAATTAACCAGTAAACACCTTTAAGGTCATTATTTGTTAGCATCTGAGGGTTTTGTTTACCACTCAACATTAAAGTGTTCCCCATCAATTGACATTCTTTCTGCTTTTAAATCATCGATTTCTTGAAAGGTGTGCCCAAGGCAAGCTTTAGTCGTACTTCATTGCCTTCTTTACCTATGGAATGATATTAGACTTGATCCACTGACTGTGACATATTTTGAGTACCAGTACAAAATTAATAAGAAAGATTGGCAACTGTTTTATTTTTAACTAATAAAATGTCTCTTAGCATGGCATCTAACAGTTTATCATAAGTATCGTTGCTCTTATGTGACAGGAATTTAGATGTTAAGATATTAGAATCTCTGCACTTACCGTTGTGCAGTGCCAGGGTATACTGGTATTCGTAAGTTGCTTTATTTTCACACAGAATGTTGAACAAAGCCATTACTGTGCCAATCCTTTTGCTTGTCCTCCTCCCATCAGCTGCGAATCGGAGTTTAATTTTTGATCCATCTTTTTTGATGGCATCCTTAACCTCTGGTATTGCGATTAAATACTGCAAAACGTCACGAACACTCCTCCGGGCATCATCAGCTTGCTTGGCCTGCATTTATTTAAAACCAAAAAAAATTAATTATTTTGTAAATTATTATACTTGACGCAGTCATGCTACAAATTGAACACTACAAATCAAAATAAACTTAATAGTACCAGTGCATACTGTCACTTATGATGCCTGGAAATCATCGTAGGTCCAATATGTGGCCATGATTTTGCCAACAAGCATGGGTGGGAAACTGTCAAAAACAATGCTAAGCTTTTGGATGCTTTTCATCACCATCCCCATCCTCACCTCAACTTTTTATGATAAGGTTTGCTCAGCAAATGCCAATAGATGGGATATGAATGGTTGTGTTCTCTAAAAATCAATTTACCTCCGGGATTGGAATTACTTTGATTTCCTTTTTTGGGACCTCCTTTCCTGTTTGATTGCGGACAGTGGCGGAACGTGACTTCGAACTTTCTCAAGGAACGCCATCCTCAGTTCGTGGTTTGCTTTGTCACTTACAAGTCCTTCATCCTTCGCCACCAACATCCTTTGTAAGACCTCGTGAGCGTAGCCCTCATGATCATCGCCGTCATTTGGTCGTCAGATAGTGGGATCACTAATTCACGGCCGCTTACATCAAATTTAACCTGTGTGAAAAAAAACAAAGAGCATCTAAACAATTACGCTAGAAAATAAGAGACGTCTGCACGAGTAAAATCAGGTAAACTACGTTGATCAACAAAAACATCACAAAAATATATGATCATCTAAGGTCGGCAAGAAGAAAAGAGATGCGGCGATGAGGTTTAAATCTTAAGAACATTTACACAACAGCACAACTGCGACTACGTGTAATGACGCCTGAAAGCCTGCTGAAAGTTATCGATATAGCGTGGGCACACTTCATACGTCACCCTTTCAGCTTGTACAACGATGGCATCATATCAGCTTCTTCATAAAAACTATTTGCGGCAAAGCGAATCGACAGCAAAGAAGAATTTACTTGAGGTTTAACTTAAGTGTTTTTTTTTTTTAATCAGAAGTCGATTATTGCACTAAACTCTGGCAAAATAATAATAACCAAACTTTTTTGTCTTCACCTTATATCGCCTGCATAAAAGGTTTATTTCAGATGCTCTCACAAAGATTCTTTGCTGATAGCGTGAAAGGAATAAACAGCGACAGGTCAATATCATACTGAGTAATTACCCAGGAAAATTTCGCAATGATACGTACCTCGATTAGTTTAAATTCTGATGGTAAATTCTCTGCAGTATTTCGGGGGTAGTCTCAGATTTTTTTGCTCTTCAAAGACCGCGTTACCCTATCCACGCCCTATCCAATAGCTTTTGCGGCTGACGTTAAATTTCACGGTGTTCTTTACAGGGTTAACTGCAAGGCGACTTGTGGGCAACTCCGTGTCTTAGAAGCTGAAGTTCCTGGCGAAGCTGGAAAACTTCAGATCTTCTCTCTGCCAATTCCGCCGCCTGGCCGTTAATGATCTTAACATCTTCCATTTTTTTAGCTCGTAGCTGTTCGTTCTCAGCGCGCAGATGGCGAATACGCTGGTCGTACGCCTCAAGGAGTGGCAAAGAGATGGCAGACTACTCTACCTCAAAATGCCTCGGTCGTCGTCTGTAGAGGACGTTTGGCGCCTTCTCTATCTTAAACTTGGAAAACATTTTCAAGAAAACCTTTTTTTTCGACGATCTCTTCTGATGACACGAGCGAAATGATTGTTGCCGAGTGACAATAGCGAAATAATCGTTGTCGAGTGCACGCGTCTTCTATAACCATTTACTCCATTAGCATGGCAACAAGAAAATGAAAATGAGGCCTGAAAAGTTGAGGTTTTACAGTAAGCAGGTTTTAGTACGAGGGTAGGGTTCTTTGAGCGAGATCGACCATGTATGACAAAAGTAACATATCCACCAATATCTTTGTCGGCATATCCAGAAATACAATTCTTGAGGAAGACAAGATGTCTGAGTTCCCGGCTGTAAGTTAGTGGTAGAAAGCGAAGAGTCAGCAGTCGTTGTTTATGAGACATCTTGCCAATTCTAGTTCTTAGTGTTTCAAGCCTCCAGACTATTTCGAAGATCATTCTCAAATTGACACGAGCAGGAGACCATACCTCTGTCTGATAATAATAATAATAATAATAATAATAATAATAATAATAATAATGATGATGATGATAATAATAATAGTCTCTATTGCTAAACGATAAAAGTACATATCTTTTGTTACATTCTATTCGCCTATACATAATAAAAATCTAACCTAAAAATTAAACTCTGAGTTAAACTACAAATCGATGATAAAATGCTACGTAGAAACTACATTATCTTGTATTTAAAAATCAGTCCATTTACGTAAGATGTCAGAAATGGTTCAGTGTTAACCTTAGGAAGGGTACATTGTTTTTTACGCAGATTGTATTTATTCTCCTTTGTTGGTGATAAATACGAGCCTCTCAGATGGTTATCTACAGAGGTAATAACCTTTAAAATTTTTCATAGGAGAGCTGTGACTTTACGAGAGATAGATTAAGTGTCCACCTGACTTTGATGTTGGTGATAAGAGGGCAACGTCTCTTTAAGAGAAACAACATTCTACTAGCCTTGAGCACAATGTGCATAATGTGCGAGTCCCACCGTAGATTGCTAGAAATGGTCAGATCTATTTCTTCCTGAACATGTCGTAAGTTTACATCGCTGAGGAGATAATCATGAGTTGCAGTAGTTTTCTTTCATGTGACTGTTAACACTTTGCACCCTAACCCTAACCCTAAACTTCATATTTGTTTCATAGCTCCGGGTGTTCAAACTTGTCAGATCCTGCCCGAGAATATCACAGTCCTTCATTTTTAAAATAGGTGGTGCATTTTGGTATCATCGACATGTGAGGCGGTGCTCGTTTGATGGAGGGTAGCATCAGGAAGGTCATTGATGAATTGCGTCAAGAGAAGTGGGCCAACATGACTGCCCTGGGGTACACCGGAAGTGACCAATAGACGCTCTGAGGCTGTGCTGTCAATCACAACTCTCTGTGATCTGGGTAGTTGGGAAACCAATCTATCAATTGACCTGTGACGCTGCACCATCTCACCTTTTTAAAAAGAATGACATGATCAACGGTGTTGAAAGCCTTGGCAAAAAATATCCGTTTGTTTGTTTTTGTCAAGTGCCTCCCAAGATTGAATGGAGTACAGACAAAAGTTGCGAAGAACACGAAGGGGAACACATGAATCTGTGTTGTAAAGAAGTAATTGACTGTTAGACGTGGTAATAAAGCCTCTTACAGGCGCAGCGTTCCGTAACTTTGCTCACAATTGGAAGCAGTGAGATTGGTCTATAATTTTCGGCTGGCTCCAGAAGAGCTTTTTCATGAACTGAAGTTGACATCACCTGACTTCTAATCAGACGGAAACCGCCCAATACATGGAGAATATTTGAATAGGGCACAAAGACTTGGCGCGATCTACTCGCTGCACTCCTTAAGAGTGCATCCAGGAATTTCATCGGGGACAGTGGCTCAATACAAATGGGGCTCTTGATCTCCCCACATCTTCCACAGCCGCAATGGCGAGAACATAGGAAATCTGGAGTTTAATGCATCCATGGATAATCCTCATTTATAAACGTGCCACATTTAATAACTTTGTAAATGATCTGTTTATAAAGAGTACTTTTAAAGAGTGGTGATCAAAGAAACCTAATTCTTCAAAATGAAAAACAGTTCACGCAACACAAATATAAATGTGCGCTATATAAACTTAAGGAGATAACTAAAAGGATAACAGTGATGAAAATGTAATAAACAAGAAAGAATTAGTGAGAGCTGACACTGTTTAGTTACGGGATGAAATGATACATGTACTCCACTGCATGATTTTATCAGTTACTATTTTCATACATATATTTATCAGCTGGTCCTCTACAGTCAAGATGACATAGTATTTCTTGTCAGAAGGTCGATTCCATTCTTTACGGCACATATGGAATGAGCATTCCTTTTCGTGGCAAGCCAAGCAAACGTTAGTTACAGTAGTATATTAGATCTAACTTCTGCTTTGAGTTTTTGAAATGAGACTTGAGTTCCCTCTAAGTTTTAATTAAAAACTGTGATTTACAGAGTCTATCCTTACCATCCATCCTCAGCTGTTGACAAAATCAGCGACTTGACATGGGTTAGACAGTCCAGTTCAAAACATCTCCCCTCGATCAGAACATAATCGATTTCTATCATCATTATTTTATCCAAATAGAAAGTACATGTATATCTTCATTTGTACCATTAGTAAGCTGATTGTGTGCAAGCTTGTTTTTATCAACATATTGATTTGAGGTCTCTTCTAAAGAGAGGAAAGTACTTTCAAGATGCTCATTGCTAAGTTGAGGTACAAATCTACAGGTTTCCTTTAAATTGAACCCCTACCTATGATCAATTAAAGTTAAATTTTCTTGTGTGTGTAATTAAAAGACTTAGTTTCCTTAAATAGAAGCAAATGATACTACATTTTTACCTGTTTTAAGAAAAACGAGATAGTGTGAAAAGGATGGGAAGGGGTATGCTACTTGTTTTTTTCCTTTGAACCTGGACTTTCTGTTATGGTTCTGGTGGGTTGATGGAGTAGCAATACATCATCTCACTTGGTGTGAATGTTCTCGAGGTTTTTCCTGTTTGGTGTCCTTACCTTTTTGGTTAAGAATTGATATGACAAATGGCGCCTAGGAGCAAAAGAATAATAAATATATTTAAAGAAGTCTTTTGTGTATTGATCATAGATTGCAAAAAGTGAGTTGAATAAATATGTGCTTTAAAGGTGGAGCATCATGCTTTGTGGTGCAGTATAAATCCCAGGTACATGTACATGTGTCGCTTCCAGTGGAAATGCTAGTTGTTATGGGGCTACAAAAATTAGGAAAGAGTCACAAAAACAAAGTAAAATAGGTTAGTGATAATTCTATAACCAAATAAAAGAAGGGAAAAATTCAAGGATAGACCTGACCAATCTTCAATTTCTGCTGGCCGCATTTCCAGGGGAGATATCATAACTTGATATACTGCTGTAACTACCTGATCTTAGTAGTTGTTTGCTCAAGGAGCCAATGTCAATGTCACTTTTTAATGTGCTGATTTTTCTATGGAGAAACAGTCCATAAGATGATTTGCATCAATCAACCTGCCTAGATTGTTAATTGAAAGCACTTGCATGCTTACCAGCAAAAACAAGTTGCACTTGCGAGTAAGTCTTGACTGGGTGAATAATATTGGAACCACGGTGGGTCATAGTCCCATCCTGGGTGTTTCTGTGGAGGCATGTTAATCAATAAAAAAAAAATAGAACAAATTGAATAGCAAAAAATTTACTTTATTCCTATGATATTACAAACTTCTATTAAACGAAGGATATCATCGGTTAAGTAATCACATTTAATATAGTTACAAATAATTAGAGAAAAAATGCTATTTATAAACAAAATGTGACCATAACCTTAATCTTACAAATAATTGAAGAAAGAGTAGTGTAATTTAACCAAATCCTATAACTACTTAAAGTAATGTTTTTAAGCAATGTCTTTTGTAGATGTTTTAGCGCAGCCTTAAGTTAATATCTGATATTTGTATTAAAGGGGGGTTCATTCAGGCCCAATGTCCAAAAGTTAAATTTCCCATTTGTTGTAGGGGAATGCATGAGAGCAAAAGTGGATGGGCTTATTGATTCAAGATGGTTACGACAGGATTAATGGATGAAAATATGACGATAGAATGTAAGACCGTAAAGGGACTGTTTTGTTCCCCGCTAAACTTTGAAAAGGGTGATCGATAAGAATTATGATTGGGGTTGTGTATTAATGACCTCTAAAATGTCTAAAGATTCATGTGACTAGTATTTGTAAGTCTGTATGATTTAACTGATGCAAAATAGTAGTATGTAAGAATGAGAGACAAACGGCGGAGATGATACCAAGTGTTAAATGGTCTGACATTAATTACACCAGCTTAAAAAATTAGTTCTGGTAACATTTGTTCTTCGTCTTCCGAGTTGAGGGCCCAAGTTAGGTGAAAAAATTTCAATTACAGGCGCAACGATTTTTTTAAGAAAGAAAAAGTTCAAATGTTTGATAGCGTTTCTACTTACTAACTTTTGTAATAACATGAAACAACTCACAGATATTCAAAAGAAATATAGAAATACTTAACATAACTAATCTTGTAGACGCATTGTTCTATAAATCAGTTTACATCTACATCTACATTTATTAATTTGGTACAATCTATACGAACATACACCGAATTCCAATATGGCCGACAACACTCGGAAGCGACTGGGCCAGATCATGAAGTCGAGGTTACTAAGGAAAAATCTTGGCGAGCAAGTTGCTATAATTTGATATGTTGTGTGAAAACATCGTCTTTATCTTCACTATTTTACTATACTTCTACATATTATGGACATGCCTACAAGCTGTTTTGTTCCTCAATATAACCAACAGGGTTTTACAACGCCAACAGGAGAAAAAGTGTCGTATTTCTCCTTTCCAAGCTTGCTTTTACGAAGGCAGCAGTGGATTCACGTCACTCGCCGCGAAGAGGAAAAAAACTTCAAAATTTCCCCAAGCGCCACAAAGGTCTGTTCACTTCATTTTAGGCCTGAAGATCTTCAAAAATCTCTGAGCGGCCGAATTTACGTGCTGATGGTGCTATTCCATCGAAGTTTACGTGGTCCATTCCTTCTGCACGTAAAAGAAAGGCACCTACTCCTCGCCAGCCATTAGTACAGACGAGAAAAATTGTGAGGCGGGACAATCTCGATGCGACTGTTACCGAGGAATCTATTTCTTTAGTTGCCAATGATAGCGAATTAAACACCACTGACAAGGAGTTAGAAACGGTCTCTTTGAGACTGCAAAGCTTCATGCAGAAAATCCACACCTCAAAGAGGAGCTCACTTCAAAAGACGGTGATGTAAAGTCATTTTCTGAGGAACTATTCCAACTAGAACGATTCAAGTCTGATTTAGACATTAATTTCTACACTGGGTCTCCAAATTACAACGTTTTTCTGTATGGTTACGAATTTTTAGATCCTGGTGGCAATTGTAAAAACATTCAACCGCGACGTAGTTCAACTGAAGTTTCAGAAGATTTTTATGACTCTGATAACTCAGATGGTGAAGATATTGTAAAGAAAGGTCCTCAAAGAAAACTTAAGCCGATTGAAGAATACTTTATTATTATGTGCAGATTGAGGAGGGGATTTAGCGAGCATTATTTGGCAAACCTGTATGCAGTAGGTCAGTTTACGATTAGCAGAATCTTGATATCCTGGCTAAACTACATGTATTTAAAGTTCGGGCAAATCTGCATATGACCCTCGAAAAGTGTCGTTATAGCTACCGTGCTAGATGATTTTAAGGATAAGTTTCCAAATACTCGTGTCATAATTGACTGCACAGAAGTTTTCTGTGAGATGCCTAACATTCTTTAGCTTAACTTAGAGCTTTTCAGCAGCTACAAGGACCATGTCACCTTAAAAGGTTTAGTCGGTATTGCTCCAAGCGGAGCTATAACATTTGTCAGCCGGTTGTACACTGGGAGTATTAGTGACCGTGAAATAGTGGAGAGTGGCTTCTTGTCACAACAGTATGATGACAACGACTCAATAATGGCAGATAAGGGTTTCACCATTGAAGATAAACTGCCTCTTGGTGTCAGTTTAAACATCCCAGCATTTCTTGGATCTAACGAGGAGATGTCTTCTGAGGATGTCTCAGTCTCAAACTCAGACCATTACCAGCCTAAGGATGCATGTCGAGAGAGCTATCAACAAGATAAAGAACTAGCGTATTTGGCAAGAATTGTACCCTTGAACAATTTTGGAGTTTTAAACAAGATGTGGAGCATTTGTACCTCCAACTTGTGCAACTTATAGGAACCACTCATATCTATTTAAAGTGAAAAAAAAAACAATACTGTTTATGCGATTTAAATACTTTGACTTTTATGAGCCTGTAATATACTTAAGTGAATAAATTATACATGTATTTATTCCACACCATAAAATACTAGTAAATTTTGGGATATTCAGTAATATGCCTTTCAACAGATAGTAATTTTCTTACAATAATTTTGTCAAGTATTTCACAATAGATCTTGTGCCAAATAAATATATTGGACGTTATATATACAAATTAATATATTGTCAAGCATTTCATAACACAACTAGTAGAGTAATCAGGCTAGGGTTTGTTTACAATTTGTTTCACAGTAGACATCTATTTACAATAATGATTTTTTCAAGTACTTCAAAACACAACTAGTTAAGTTGTTTTTAAAATGTTTGCACAGTGTATGTTTCAAACTGGAACTCTCTTTTCAATAACAATTTTGTCAAAAATTTCATAACACAACTAGTACAGTAATGATTGAAGTTGTGCACAATGTATTAAAAAAACAAAGTTTTCTAGCAGTTTCTCAATATGCTACAAATTAATATATAAATCATACAAATAACTGTAACTAATCATCATGCCAATTTTTGTCTGGAGTAGTTTTTTGCGGCATAAGGCAGAAAATGTTTGAAGTAAAAAACTTCTGGGTGATCCTTTAGTGTCAACCAGCATGGAAGATAAAATGGGATTCGTTCAATGCTGAGTCCTTTGCTTGTGTATACCACAAAGTCACATCAACTTGTTCCGGTGACACCCATTTGTCCTTGAATTTGTGTATAGTAAGGGTGACCACGTTTTAGCTTTGGCTTGCCATCAATATCTTCCAAACAGGAGTTTTCATGTGAGCATGCATCAAGTGGAGTAACGTAGTACTTAGTTTAAGGACACTTAATCAACAAGTCCAAAAGGATCACTACATCCACCATCTATGACTTTGCTGTCTGGTGAGGCACCAAGGTAGGGAGAATCTAAACAAACAACTAATCCTGATTTGCAAACTTTCACAGGTTTTCCTGTAGTTGCCATGTACTTTTTGTATTGATCCAATGCGGTTGATTCATATTCCAATCCATGAGTAGTGTACTTAGATGTAAATGACTTTCCTTCAAAAAATTCTTTAGCAAGGAATTCATGCTGTCTTTTCCTGTTTTTGTCCTTGAAAAATTGTAAGCAGTTATTCTTAGTTTCCGTTGCTATTCATACTCATCAGAGTTTGACTGTCCTCTGGTGGCCTGTTCTATTTTGTTTAATTCATCCACAGTAACTGTTATATCTTGTAATAATGTCTGTTCCTCTGCAGTGATATCTGTTGATCCTTGAAAGTTATCACTAACTTTTAAAGGAAGTCTAGGGAATTGGTCTATGGTAATTTCATTATTAGTTAGTTCTCTCCTGCTTACAGAATCAACATCACAACAGACTTTGAAGTTATCTTCAGTTAAGGATAATTGGTAGCCAGCATAAGAGCCTTGTGGACTCCTGCCTATTTTTGTCTGAACCATTATACTTTTGTCACTTCTTGGAGTCATGATTTGAGCTAGAGCCAGTTTTGGATTTATCTCTTGTATTCTTTTTGGCAAGTTTAATTCGGAAGTACTTTGAGTCTTTGTTGTTTGGCGAGCTTCGTAGCGAAGACATCACATGCCAGGTTTTCTTTTCGATACTTTATCAGTATCCAACGATGTTTTGGTTATAAATACATCCATTACTGGTTGCGGAGTGATTTTACTTCCTCTTCCTTTACGATGCCACTGCTAAAGTTGAGATGTGCACGCCTTTTTAGGCTAAGAAACGTCGTCATCAAGATCGTTGGTGTTTTTTCATTCATAAAAGGAAAACAAGGAGACTTTCATCATAAGTGCCAGTAGGTGATTACAAAAACCTATGCGACCGGCAACGCACGAACAAAAAGCATGCTTTACTTCACCAGTTATCAAATATATCGCAAGTCTCAAATCATGTGGTTTGTCGTTCTTTCGGTAGCTGTGAAAGCATTGGCATTTGAAGTAAAAATAGTGACTGTCACTGCACGCTTTGGTGTCTTTCAAGTATTCATCATTAAAGAATGTTGTCGCTTTCTTCATGCTCGTCAGTACTGAATGGTTTTTAGTATTTGGATCAATGTTTTTTCCAGACTGAGATATATGTGCCCGAACTTCAGCACGTGTAAATGATGGCATTCTGGACAAATCATCTGACCATCCATTGGTGGGATATTTTAAGGAAGGCTGGTTGTCTAACTTTACATCTTGAGTTTTGCCGCGACGTTGTTTCCGTTTTGAATAAATCTGGTCGGGATCAGGGTCTACCAGTTGATTTTCACGTCCAGAATCGATGTATTTTTCGACCCTTTATAAAACACGAGGCATATTGTAGGAAAGGGAAGACCCCGGGATATCGTCTTCTGTAAGTTGACAGGCAGCCATATGTGCGAAGTCAAAATGAAAGGAAAAGTTCCCTTACCAACCTCGACTTCATCATCTGGCCCAGTCGCGTCCAAGTGTTGTCGGCCATATTGGAATTCGGTGTATCGCACGAACTATTATTATACAAAGATATAAAAATATATACAATACTGAGATAACATTTATGAAGAAATTCGGATAGTACATTTATAGTTGTATAATATAAAATATAAGAATATGTAATATAAGTCCCTAGTGATTGTAAACTAAATAGGGGGGTAACATAGAGTTAAAAACAGCCAAGGAGTTTGACTCAACTATTTCCGCAGGTAGCCTTTTCCATAATCTTATGGTCCTTGAGAAAAAGGAATAAAAATAAATTTTCTTTGTCGCCATATCTTGCCTATATTTAAAACGATGACTCCTTCGAGTTTTAACCTCAGAATGGGGTTGTAAATAACCATTTAGATCAATATTAATTTGTCCACAGCTCGTTTTATATAAAAGGTCTAGACAAGTCATAGGTCTTCTTAATTCTAAGCTTGCTCAACCTAGAACTTAAAGCATTTCAGCAACGCTAGCTGTAGGATGATAGTTCTTGGAGCAGAAGCGAACCGCTTTTCTCAGGATCCTCTCGAGTGAAGCAATGTTGTGCATCAGTAAGGATTACATAATGCTCCAAATGTTTCATCACATTACTATGGGCTATATGCTCAAGAATTTTGGACACTATACATGTTAACGAGGTCGGTCTATAATTTGCATGGTTCGATTTATCTCCACTCTTTTCGACACCGCATACATTTGTATGTTTCAATTTAGATGGGATGAGCCCAGTGTCGATAGAGGTTTGATAGATAGCCGCCAATATAGGGCCAATTTCCTTTGTATATTCCTTCAGGAACCATAAATGTTTTAAGCCAGAGGCTTGTGGGGTCGTGTAACAACAAAATTAATATAACATAAATAATATCATTTAATAATAATATATATAAATTTATCTAAAAATGTAAAAAAATGTCTACAACTTATTTTAAATAACAAAGCAATATATATCTCAGACAATGCTAAGCAGCCACTCCGAATCCAACAAAGACCAATAGTTTATGGATTTCTATAGATTTTTTTCTCTTAGAATCTATGTAAAAATCTATCATTCTGTTCCATGATACTGAACCTCTACGATAGTTGATTGCTTCATATAACCTGTGTTAAAATGTGAAACTGTTACGTGATGTTTACTTCTTGACCTTAAGCCACGAGGACTATCAACACACTTAGGCAAAATACTATCCATGCACTTAGAACTAAGTTGATATAACCCTTATTAGCCTTAAATTGTTCATTGTTCGATGAACTTCCCCATACAAGAAGGGCGTGGGTATAACTTTAAAGAAAAGATCAGCGAGCAAATTGATCGGTAAAAAGTAGCTTCTTTTGAGTAAGTTCACCTTGTTGAGAAATCCTTTCTTAACATCCTTCATTTGTTTTTGTATACTGTATGGGTGTACATGCTGCTGACAGCCGAGGCTTTTTTTTTTTTAAGTGAACAATCAATTTGTTCAGCTGTTAAACTAAGCAAGGTAACGTGGTTGGGAAGTTCTCGACGTAGTGCTGATTTTGGTCCACCACACACTTGCAGAACTCCACCAGAGAGCTAACGTAGGATTTGATTGTACCTAGCTGTTTCTCTTATTTATTTCGGAGGGACCTTGCCCACATCCTCCACACAGCCATGCCACCATCCTTTACCAGCCATATCAGGGGTGGTTGGGAACAACTGGAGTTCAGATGTTTGGCCCTGTGGTACGGATATGCTAGACAAGTTATATGGAGTGTTTTGTCCTCTTGCAACCCCCTTCCTTCCCCTACCCCCTAGGATGATACACAAATAATCATAGAACTTAAGAAGCAGCTGTTCCTTGATGTTCTTCGGCTTTGCCTCCTTGTGGTCCATCGGAAGTGACTTAAAAGCTTCAAGGTCATCGTCATCTTCCTCTGATGACTCTTCGTCCTCAACTGGCTCGCTGCAACTTTCTTGATTGCGTACGAGTCTTCTTAAGTGAGAATTTGAAAGGGTTTTCCTTTTGTTGCCTTATGGAACGAATTTTTTGAAAGATTTCTCAATTTTAAGAAAATCTCATTCCAAACTTTTGTTCCGATTCTGGAAAGCTCTAAACTATTTATTCAAGTTGAATGAATAGTTTAGAGCTTTGTTTATAAAAGCTGTTAGAAGCAGAAGATCGGGTAAATTAATGGATCTCAGAAATATCTTGGAAGAGTTCTTGATGGATTCAAACTGTGCCTTTTACAGAAAGGTTGTGGTGGTGGGAGAAGGGCACTGTGTGGCTATATTCTCTTGTTTAATATTAACTTTGTTTATTGAGATAGTCAGTGGTAACTAACCCATTCGTTTAAATTTGAATCCTGTGTTTGTTTTTTTGGTACTGCACCTCTATTAGTCAAGATGCATGGTGCATCAAAGAAACTTGTGAATCCTTTCTCTGAGTTGTTTCCCCAGTTTTTGATATAAATGATCCCAAATAATGCACCTTGGAGATTCTCAGTCTTTGATACTTTACCATGTTGTTCTATATGTACATTCAGATTCCTAACAAAGTTTAAAAACAATTACAAAAACACATAATTCAATTTAAATTTAAAAAATGGTACTGCAATTGTACTTTACTAAGTGCAGTATTACTGAAGTATGATAGGACTGCATCATAACTTATGTATGCATTATAATTGTGATGTACTTAAAGTACACTTTATGCGGGTCACCTTTTTTGATAAGGGGATCTTTCTATTAAATATTTAACACAGTTAAACAGTAACAGTATGAATATTAATGACATGTTGAAAATACAACAGCGATTCTAACGATTATTATTACCTACATTTGTATTTTTAAACATAAAACAGGAACAAAAAAGTTAATGCAGTAAATATTGGAACAATTATTGTTCTGTCAAAAATAATGAAAATCAAAACCAAAAACATTTTGTAGTTGGTCAGGCACCGATGGACGTGGAAAAACTTTCTAAGCCCTGTCTGTGTGAAGGTTTGGTTTTGTTTTGTTACAATCACAATTCAAATCTTGTTGATTATTTTAATCTCCAAGGTCATGTTACAAATTAACCTTCTTGGTAACCAATTTTCACTTCTGCTGAAGGTAGTCAAGCTACTATAAGAAAGTTGCACAATTGCAATTACTTATAAGGAAAGTACAGTATAAAAAGGTTTACCTAAATAAAAAATTCCTGACTTGCATTGTCCTAACCAGCTATTCATTTAAGCTAAAATCATTTTTGTTGCAAACAAACACGTTCTAAAAATCGACATTTTCAAATTGAAGATCACCATTTTTGCTATGTGACTATGATGTAGCAGTAGTCAAGCATACTGACTTAATCCCGGCTGAGATGGATGTAAACAAGGAAAGCCGAGGCAAGGAGAGCGCCACTCATTGAATTCTCGACTTGGATTTAATCCAGAGGGAGTAATACATCCATTTAGAAAAGGAAACAATGATTACACTAAAGCGAACCGGACATAGCAAAATTTGTCAGATGGCTTGACAGCTTTAGCCCAAGTCTGTGCTTTGTACACGCTATTTCCACTCATGGTCTGTGACTGACCCAACACTGTCTAGAATACTTGCGACTATGGACTGTACCATAACCTTTTGTTGTTTTCGACATGTAAACAGCTCTGGTGATATACAACACTTCAAGTAATAGCAAAGCTTTGGCAAGCTCTTCTCCTAAAGGTCTGTGTGAAAAAATAAAAGAGCCTTTCATGGTTGTAATCAACAGAAGTTGCAAAGAAAAGGTCATTACAACTAGATGACTAGCTTCAAAAGGAATATTGGATATCCAAAGAACTGCAAATTCATAGGTTCTCTTCACTCATTGTAAGTGGATTCCCATCTATATCTTGTATTTAAAAGGATTAATGGTGAAGTGCTCCCAGACATAAATTAATTACTGCAATAACAGCGAGTGCGTAAGGCGTACTCATTTCTTAAGAGGAGACATGAATAGCTGAATGAATGGAAAGCTCCATCAGTTGACAGTTCCATAGTAGGTGTTCTAGTATCAGATGCTCTTTTTCTTGTTAAATCCCCAGTTGTCTTCCCATATAAGGGGCATCTTGCGCAAAACTTGATGAGTGACTTCTTGATTATAACAACACAAAAGTTTAAAAAGTATTAGGTATGAAAGAAATGTTGGAATTATTTTGCATGGTAAACTTCCTCATGATTTCAAGAGTTTTTTCCAGATATATAACATTCAATAATCTTTAAAGAATAATACAGAACCATTCGAAATTCTCATTAACAACTTTATTCTGTCTTGCCTTGGTCTTGGAGACAGTTCATTGATCACTTAGAACATTGGCCAAAAGTTTTGCTTGCTTGAGGATTTCAATTATGAAACACCATCGGTATTAAATGAGCAGATGCTAAGGGGATTTCCTTTGCTGAGGAAGCCACCAGACGGCATAACTTATAACACACCAGTCCACTATGTATTTCAACGATGTCATCATCAGTAAATGTGATTTGTGTAGTTTTTGTAGTTATTCTAGTTTCATTAGTGATTTTAGTTTGTGTTATCATTGAAGTTTATGGCGATCCTGTAGTTTGTGAAGTTATTGTAGTTGCTTTAGTTACTTTACTTTGTAGAGGGACTTTAAATTGAGAAGTTACTATAGTAATGTGGTCCCTGAAGTTACTATAGTGTACGGTAGTTTGTGTTGTTACTGTAGTTTGTGTAGTTACTGTGGTATGTGTTGTTACCGTAGTAATTGTAGTTACTGTAGTTTGTGTAGTTACTCTAGTATGTGTAGTTACTGTAGTTTGTGTAGTTACTGTAGTTTGTGTTGTTACTGTAGTTTGTGTTATTGTAGTTCATGCAGTTAATATTGTATGTGTTGTTACTGTGGTATGTGTAGTTACTGTAGTTTGTGTAGTTACTGTTGTTTATGTAGTTACTGTAGTTTGTGTTGTTACTGTAGTATGTGTAGTTACTGCAGTTTATGTAGTTACTATAGAGTGTTGTTACTGTAGTTTATGTAGTTACTGTAGTTTATGCAGTTACTATAGTATGTGTTGTTACTGTAGTTTATGTAGTTACTGTTGTTTATGCAGTTATTATAGTATGTGTTGTTACTTTAGTATGTTTAGTTACTGTAGTTTATGCAGTAACTATAGTATGTGTTACTGTTGTTTATGTAGTTACTGCAGTTTATGCAGTTACTATAGTATGTTGTTACTGTATTATGTGTAATTACTGTTGTTTATGTAGTTACTGTTATTTATGTAGTTACTGTGGTTTATGCAGTTACTGTAGTATGTGTAGTTACTGTAGTTTATGCAATTACTATAGTATGTGTTGTTACTGTAGTATGTGTAGTTACTGTAGTTTATGTACTTACTCTACTATGTGTAGTTATTGTAGTATGTGTAGTTATTGTAGTATGTGTAGTTACTGTAGTATGCGCAGTTACTGTTGTTTATGTAGTTACTATAGTATGTTTAGTTACTGTAGTTTATGTAGTTACTCTACTTTGTGTAGTTCCTGTAGTTTATGTAGTACTGTAGTATGTGTAGGTACTGTTGTTTATGTGTTACTGTTGTTTGTGTAGTTACTGTTGTTTACGTAGTTACTGTAATTGTGTTGTTACTGTAAAATGTGTAGCTACTGTAGTTTGTGTAGTTACTGTAGTTTATATAGTTGCTGTAGTTTATGCTGTTACTGTAGTTTATATAGTTACTGTACTTTGCGTAGTTACTGTACTTTGTGTTGTTACTGTAAAATGTGTAGTTACTGTGGTATGTGTAGTTCATTTAGTTTATGTTGTTACTATGGTATGTGTAGTTACTTTATTTTGTGTTGTTACTGTAGTATGTGAAGTTACTGTAGTTTGTGTAGCTACTACACTTTGTGTACTTACTGTAGTTTATGTAGTTACTGTAATTTATAGTTACTGTACGTTGTGTAGATACTGTAGTATGTGTAGTTATTGTAGTTTATGTACTTACTGAAGCTTTTGTAGTTACTGAAGTTTATGTAATTACTGTAGTTAATGTAGTTACGCTACTCTGTGTAGTTACTGTAGTTTATGTTGTTTTTGTAGTATGCGTAGTTACTGTAGTATGTGTAGTTATTGTAGTTTATGCAGTTACTGTAGTATGTGTAGTTACTGTAGTTTATGTAGTTACTCTACATTGTGTAGTTTCTGTAGTTTTTCTTGTTACTGTAGTATGTGTAGTAACTGTAGTATGTGTAGTTATTGAAGTTTATGTAATTTCTATAATTTATGTAGTTACTGTGGTAATTGTAGTTACTGTAGTCTGTGCTGTTACTGTAGTTTATGTAATTACTGTTGTTTGTGCAGTTACTGTAGTTTGTGTTGTTACTGTAGTCTGGGTAGTTACTGTAGTTTATGTAGTTACTGTAGTAGGTGTTGTTACTGTAGTCTGTAGTTACTCTAGTTTATGAAGTTACTGTAGTATGTGTAGTTACTGTAGTTTATGTAGTTACTGTAGTATGTGTTGTTACTGCAGTATGTGTAGTTTTTGTGGTTACTGTAGTTTATGTAGTTACTGTTGTTTCTGTAGTTACTGTAGTTTATGTAGTTACTGTAGTTACTATAGTTTATGTAGTTACTGTAGTTTGTGTTATTAATGTAGTTTGTTGTTACTGTAGTTTTTTTTTACTGTAGTATGTGAAGTTACTGTAGTTTGTGTTGTTTCTGTAGTTTGTGTAGTTACTGTAGTTTATGTTGTTACTGTAGTATGTGAAATTACTGTAGTTTGTTTTTTTTGTAGTTTGTGTTGTTACTGTAGTTTATGTTACTGTAGTATGTGTAGTTATTGTAGTTTATGTTGTTACTGTAGTATGTGAAGTTACTGTAGTTTGTGTAGTTACTGCAATTTGTATTGTTGCTGTAGTATGTGTAGTTACTGTAGTTTGTGTCGTTACTGTATTATGTGAAGTCACTGTAGTTTGTTGGTACTGTAGTATGTGTAGTTACTGTAGTTTGTGTAGTTACTGTAGTTTGTGTAGTTACTGTAGTTTGTGTAGTTACTGTAGTTTGTGTTGTTACTGCACTTTGTATTGTTGCGGTAGTATGTGTAGTTACTGTAGTTTGTGTTGTTACTGTAGTATGTGTTGTTACTCTAGTTTGTGTTGTTACTGTAGTAAGTGTAGTTACTGTAGTTTGTGTTATTGTAGTTTGTGTAGTTACCGTAGTATGTGTAGTTACTGTAGTTTTTGTTGCTACTGTAGTAAGTGTAGTTACTGTAGTTTGTGTTGTTACTGTGGTTTGTGTTGTTACTGCATTTTGTGTAGTTATTGTAGTTTGTGTAGTTACTGTAGTTTGTGTTACTGCAGTTTGTGTGGTTATTGTAGTTTGTGTAGTTACTGTAGTATGTGTAGTTACTGTAGTTTGTGTAGTTACTGTAGTTTGTGTTGTTACTGTAGTAAGTGTAGTTACTGTAGTTTGTGTTGTTACAGTGGTTTGTGTTGTTACTGCACTTTGTGTAGTTATTGTAGTTTGTGTAGTTACCGTAGTATGTGTAGTTACTGTAGTTTGGGTAGTTACTATAGTTTGTGTAGTTACTGTAGTTTGTGAAGTTACTGTAGTTCGTGTAGTTACTGTAGTTTGTGTTGTTACTGTATTATGTGAAGTCACTGTATTTTGTTGTTACTGTAGTATGTGTTGTTACTGTAGTTTGTGTAGTTACTGTAGTTTATGTTGTTACTGTTACTGTGCCGAAATACGCCTGGTGCTACTTAATATTTTCAGGTTGTGAAAATGGTAGTAAGGGAGAGTTCTTAAAAGGGGTAATTTTGTGTTTTGTTTTCCCTTATATTAGGTATGAGGCTTTCCTTCTGGAGTATCATGGGTACCTTATAACTGCATGCTACGACCAAGAAAACCAGCGGCACTTCAGGAGTGATGACGTGACACGGAGTTCCGCGCATTCGCCGAGACAGACAAAAATGGTGCATTACTATACCCCGTGGAAGGTGTTTGTGGCTTGCTCCCGTATCATCATATGTCGCCGGTAGAGAGTTGACTTGCGCTGTATGCACCAAGTAACAAGAGGGAAGTTTCCTCTAAAACTGTTGTCGGTGCTGGTTGTATGAACAAAGGATAAATAAAGAAACGGCAAAAATTTAAATGGTCATCCCATTATAGCTTGTTAGCGTCTTTTTGACAATTTTCTTTCCTATACCTCTTGTGTAAGAATATATTTGGCTTTTTTCCGTTACGTTTCCAACAAAACAATGAGGACCCGAGCGTTATCCACCATCCGGAAATGGGAGGGGGCTAGAAGTATTCTGGCTGTGTCCAAATGAAATTTAGTAGACCCCTCCTATGATCCCCATGATTGGCCGTCAATTTTCTACAGTCCGCCTTTTTTTACTTTGTTAATGACGACTGATTCCCCCCCCCCCCCCCCCTTTCGGTCCCCCTAAAATTCATGTAATTCCCCTCCAAAAAATTCCTACTCTCCTGTGCGATAAATAACGATCACTCCCTAAAGTATCAACCTCGCTGGTTAAAAGGTCAAACGCTTTTTAACTAATAAAAGATCTGAAGAAGCGGGAGCCACTCAGTTGATCTATATTCACACTCGATTTGCTAGTTCTGTTTCTAATTCAATTATAAGTGCATATAATGAATATTTTTGTCTGCAAGCGAGTGATGTTTGCTGATAGCCTAAGTTAGAGAACCTTTCGAGATTTTGAAATGTTTATAACTATTTCTGATACATCTGTTCCATATCATCGGCCGAGTTACTAAATAGTTAATAAGACCAAATGAGATTTATCAAATAAAACTAGGAATTATCTTTCAAGCGAAATGTAATCCATTTGTATCCCCCGAAATCAGCGTTAAAAGTATTTTTGAGCGAGTTTTTGTGCATTAAGGGATCGGTAATTATTTGTCGCCTGAGGGGGTATGGAGAATTTTGCAGAAGGGGACACGTGGTTCCCAACAGAACAGATGGGATCAGCCCTCATGGATAGGCACATAGGGGGAGACCTTAAAAAAAAGGAGAAACATATTTGAAGCGGAGGGGTTAATTTAAGAGCTTTTGTATTTTGTTAGCGGGGGCTCTTTTTCAGACGATCTAAGAATAGTGCATAGGCGCGCGTAGATAGGGAATTTATCTTCGGATGTTTAACTCAAGCTCACGAGTGAGTGCAGCGAATGAGTCAGATGTCAAGTTGAATACGAGAAGAGAAATTCCATATCTACAAGCAACCATGTATTATGTTGTTTATAATGGTAATTGAACTGAGCGGAGTGCAATTTGGGCTGAAATCATACGCGTGATTTCAAAATCGAACAGGCGCATAGCGTGAGTTTGTTTTGAAATCATGCGTATGATTTCAGACCAAAATTGCACAACACGAGGCTCAATTACCACTTTATTACATCCATTTTGAAATCACCCAAATATTTCAAATATTTTTTTCATGCAGTACTGAGCCGGTCTGAAATTAAATTCATCCATTTTTTTTGGGGGGGGGAGGGGGGGAAGTAAGAGTTTTGGTGACAAAAGTTGAAAAATTTGCCACATGATACGCTTCGTCTTTCATTTTCCTCCAATTTGATTGGTTACTTTAAACAAGCCTTGAAATCTGATTGGTTTTTTTATTTCTAGTGTAGCCTAATTGACTGGGAAAAAGATGCGATTTAAAGCAAAAAATGGTGCGATTCGTGAATAAATCGCATCAGTTAGAGCCAATCAGATTACAGGGACCACCAGTGATTTCAAAATGGGTATAATAAATCATATAAACACAACCCTTTACTGACAAGAAAAGCCGAATTTATTAATGAATGAAAATAAAAGGATCAGCAATCCCCGAACAAAAATCGTGAAGTGCGTTGGCGCTAATGCTTGAGATGAAAAAGATACTTTGAATCATGATTACAAAAACAACATTGAGCGTGATTTTTAATTTACAAAATTCTCGTTTATTGACTTTACCCTTACCGACAAAAGAAATCTTTCAGGTAAACGGCCAAAATCGGCCTGTAGCAAATCTTCTATTTGTCAGTTTTCGTTCTCAGCCGCGAGAAATGCCATTACCAAAGCCACTGAATACGTAGCTTTCGGTTTTCGTTTTCGTATATTGGTTTTCTTCCCCTTCAAGGAAAGTTTGTACGTCACTGTCTGTGGGCGATACAGTTTTTTCAGTGTTTCAGCAGCCATAATCAGAGAAAATTCCAACGAACGACCTCGGATTGAAAATGGTGAAGTCTTTCTTGTTTATTCATGATCGAGTGGCGCGAAAGGCGAGTGACGTGTCAGCACGGCTTTTCTCGGGGCTGAAAATCCTTGCATAACACTGTAGTTTATATGATAAATAGAGAAGATTACATGGGTGCGCGTAGGTACGGAATTTCTGCTCTGGTGTTCAACTCGACAGCTTACGAGTGAGATATTGAGTTGAACACGAGAAAAGAAATTCTATATCTACCAGCAACCATGTTATTGTCTATTATATACACACAGTAGGCCCTAACTGACAAGAAAAGTCGGCTTTATTTATTAATGTAAAAGAAAGTGGGATCCTCAATCCGCAAAAAATTTCGCGAAGTGAGTCGGCGATAAGGCTCAATATGAAAAAACGCGTTGGACATTACAAAAACAAACAATGGGCGTGAATTTCAATTCACAAACTTCTCAGTTATTGCCTTATTCCTTACCGACAGAAGCAATGTTTTCAGTCATACAGTCAAACAGATACATGTCCAAACTATCATGCACTGGCTTTATTTTTGTTTGTGAAAGTTTCCTTGTCCCTGCTCCCTTCAATCTGAAACCAAGAGTTAAAATAGAAGCGAAGGGAGCGTTAGCTATGCCCATATGTAACATTGCCACGCAGCCATTTTCGACAGTTTCATTCCTATTTCCCCACTGCGATCTTGAATGCGGCATCAATCGGCAGTGACTAGTTCGATGGCGGGCGAAAATAATAACAATGATATAAGGCGAAAGATATGACTTGAAATGGTTATTTTACAACGTTCCTTATAACGTCTTGTTATCCTCTCCATTGTCTCCACACAAGTTCATCTAAATAAATTTGAAGATCATCCAGGCTGACTCCGCTTCTTGAATATGGACTCCTTCAGGAAAAAGATATTTGGTCAGAATGGGAAGGTTTGCACAATGTCTTTCTCTATCAACTTCAAAATACCCTTTAGCTAGACAAGTATCGCAGGATACAATTCGAAACACCCAGACATCCCGTGACCTTCTTCTTTCTAAAAAAAAAAACCAAAAAAAAAAACAAATAGGTGAATGAATAATTTAATGGATATATATACTTATTAACATGATACTTCGCTTTACAAGCAAGCCCATGAAGTACCTAACTTAACAAAATTAATTTTACACGGCCCCAAGCGATGGTGAATGTGAACTTTTTTCGGTAACGCGAGATCCAAACTTTACGCAAGCTCAGATATCGATATTAGCGAAGTTCTATTCTAGGACGTACTGTTTTGGGAGTAGGAAAAAAGGATCTTTCCAGCGAGATTCATCACGTTTCCTTAGTTGCAAATTATTAAGATTTGGTGGAGCGGTTCACATATTTTGTTGCCATCCTATTGCCAATTAAAAAAAAAATTGATCAGATAAATCAATTTAAGTTAGCGGCAGAAAAAAGAAATTTATAGAAAGCGAAAACTTCCTTACTCATGGCTTTCCGACTTCAAAATGATTGGCAGGACAAATTTAACATATTAGACGTGGAGAGAGAAACTATTTATATACTTTTGAGCCATTCATCATTTTTCTGAAAAATACACAATCACCGAGGACTAAACTATAACAAAAACATTCAAAAGAAATGCACGCTGATTCATCGGAAGCTCTTTATGTTAGCTCCTAACCAGGTTTCTTAGGGTGCTCCCTCCCCACTTTCTTTCCCTAATTCTTCCAGATGCTGAGGGTATTAAGGGTTTGACTCGGGGTTTTGGGTGAAGATGTAGAATAGGCTTGGCTTTGTTGTGTTAAAATGTTTTGCCCATCACTTTGACCTTTTTGAGATATTTCTTGTAAAGTTTCAAAAAGAGGGAAGGGCGCACTAGTTCATAACTCTCTTGGGGTTCAAAGTCCGGATTTGTGCCACTCTACATCTTTTTTGGTTCTTAAGGAGATGATATACGTAGCCCGCGTTAACCCTGAGGTTTTCTTGAAGATCCAGGCCTCTTTAAACAGATTCAACACAGAAAATTTAAACAGTAGGGAAGGCGAACCTAAAGAAGTTTTCGAGTTAACTTTACATACTGTAAAAAATATACCTTAAAGCGATAAAATGAGGAATCTAACACTACTACAGATTAGCCCTCGTCTTGTTCTAGGTTCCTTTCAAGCTTTTTGAAAATCCATAAAAACCTTAATTTTCTATCGATTTTTCGTGGTTAAAAAAGTGGGGAGGCGCACTAAATTTGCATTTTTTCATAACTTTTGCACAACTTCAAAGGGGAATTGCTCTGGTTGGTTCTGTTGTTAGCTTGCGATTTTCACATAGAAGAAAAACATCCCTTGTCAATCTATGGCAGTTTTCAAAAAGTGATTGGAGTAAATCTTGATTGTTATTATTGAGGTTAGGGTTAACCTACCCTCGGCAAAATTCCAGTTTTTTTTTCCAACCCACCCCAAGTAAGCAAGACAGTCACCTCAAAAAAATTTTTTAAAAGGTTAGATAGCTTTTATTATTGTTGATTTACAGTTTAATTCCCATGGCAAAATATTGAAACGCGAATTGTTGATAAATTTCTTAAAAGTTTATTGAATTAATTAGTTTTTTGAACTAATAATTGGTTATCATCTTTACGCATTTTTTGCACTTCCCTCGATTAGTAATCTACCTCGACAAAGCTCGTTTATCGAGCTCGGTTACAGTACTGACGAGAAAGACTTCTGGAGAGTCTAACCTTATGGAGTGCGATGGAGTGTCCAAAAAACCTCGATACTAACGGTGAATACTTCATAAGTTTTTTTTAGGAGATTCAGAGACAGGATTCATATAGAGGGTATGAAGTAAGACGGGAGAATATTGAAAATAAATTTTCTCATGCTGCCGTTTTTGTTTAAGCGATTCTCTTCCCTAAGATCAGGACGCTCTTTTTTTTCGCTCGCGTGGGTTCCGGTTTCACTACGACAACTTTCATTTAGATATTACTTGAACTTTTACTGTAACTTTTTAGAAGGTAATTAAAACTGGATATCGTCGCACCTTTTTTCTGACTTACAACAGCGTCATCTATCGATACAACAACATTCGTATCGCACTCTAGTTTTAAAATGTTACTAGTTTTGCTCCTTAAGGAAGGATTACGACTGAATCACCAATCTTTTGAACTTTTCAATCAAGTTTTATTTTTGAACACTCTGATTGTTGTATGTTAAATACTTCCCAACATCAAGGCCCCGACCACACTTTCGCAGGCGCTTCGAAAAACGTTATTTTGCTCCCACAATCCAAAAAAAGCTTTGCCTCTATCCATGAAAATGAATAAACTGTTTTTTTTTTTTTTGACAACATCATAATGGTCACCTACGGCAAAAAACGCAATGTTACAAGAAAAATCAACATCGGGGAATTCGAAAAGGTCGGTTTTCAAAATGAATTAAAATTCAAGTTGAAATCGCATATTTTAAAAATGCGTCTTTTCGTTAAAAAATCTTTCCGGACCAGTGTGATCAGTAGACCTAACTACGTAAAACCTATTGAACATAGTCATGGACAAAGCTTAATTGTTTCTTCACCTGTCTCTACCAAAACTGAAAGTAAAAACCGTAGCATATTTACAAAACCTGATGATCAATTAGATATTGATTGGCTAGAACGGCCAAAAATTCTGCATTGATATCTGAGGGGTTCCCGCTCTCCACTGACGCCACATTTGCTCGTCGAAGTAGGACTGCAGGTCTTCCCTCCTTATCCCCCGGCGTGTTTTCTGTCCAAGTTTTAAACTGTTCCAGCGGGATTGGATTTCTTGGGTGTCAACCCCATAGTGACTGGGCCAACGTAGTTGAGTCGGTGGACAATCATTTCATGTGCACTCATGTTGTTAATTCTTTGGTCCGTCTGCCGGTGGGAGGCCAAGTCTCCGAGTGCCCTTCGGTTCCAGGGAGAACACACCTTGAAATGATGGGATGGAGGGTGGCCATATCTCGTCTTTCCACTACCTCGAAGTAGCCTTATGCAGGTGAATATTGTGTCGTAGCAATCCCAAAAACCCATGTGTCCCTTTGTGCACGTCTTCCTCTGTTGTACTGAAATAATGAAAAAATATATATATTTCAGATGGATGATTTTTGTCCCATTAATATCTTTCTTTACGCTTTATCCCAGCTATGTGTAATTATCATTCACCTGTATGAAATAATTTTGATATTAAAGCGCCCTGAGTGCTCTTTGTTGTCACATTCCCACCTACTTCGGCTTGCGAACCACATGTTCCAGAATATCAAGAAACAATAAGACTATGAAAATATTTATATTTAAAAAATATTGACATAATTGGAGGTGAACATTTGCCTAGTGTATACTATGTCAGTAAGATAATATGGAACAAAAAGGTGATTTTTTCAAACTCATTTATTCCTGTAACGGTTGCTTTAATTTTTGTCTGTCAATACTGGGCAAGTTGCTCGGAGGTGAATAGCAAAGAATGTTCGGAGTTTGAGTGCAGGCCGATCAGAGCGCTCCTACGACACTATCTACTGTGTTAGTATATAATTGAAAAATAATTGTGGGAAATTGTAACAAATGCTGTTGGAAAGCGCTCAATACACATGAGTGTAGAGCGAAATACAGTTCAAAATGACTAAAATGAAACACGCATGATTCCCTGTAACTCTGAGTTTCGTGCTTAAGCACTCGTCAGACAGATTTAATCTGATTTAATCTGTCTGACGAGTGCGTAAGCACGAAACTCAGAGTAACAGGGAATAGTGCGTGTTTCATTTTAGTCATTTTGAACTGTACTTGAAAAAATAGAGATTTTACCTTTGATTAGTGGTTGAACTAGCTCTCACCGCATTTTACCACAGTCTCGGGCAGCCATCCTGTAAGTGCCTACTAATCTTGCTTATCAAGCTTGCATTTAAATCCAGGAGCCTGGAAATTCGTCGCTGGGAGTCCTTAGCAGAGAAGAAATGAACCTTCTGCAGGAGTTTACCAAGAGGCACTCTGGGGAACTCCTCGAAAAAACTGTTTGATCTCACATTTCTTCTTTTTCTGCATCCTCTGCAGCGCCTGTACAGTATTGAAAAGGAAAGACCCTTTATCGTTTTTGAACAAATTAAAATGCCAGTTTAAACTTTGTGCATAAGCATTCTTCTCCATTGAATATATAGACGCGTATCAGATGCGACTTTCATAGTGGATTCTCTTGCTTCTCTTGGATTAACATAAAAGAGGTCTTCTATATCGAATGCGAAAAGTGCGTTCTAAAACAACACCTTAAGTACGTCGATAATTATTATTGTAACCCACAGTACTTTTAGTGTTGTTTTGAGGTTTTTTTAGTCAGTTTATCACGTAGCAGTCAGTGAAAATCCAAATTGTGCTATGAACACTTCCAACTTCTATGACAGTTTTACGTAGCAGCATGCAGACGCAAGTAAAAGTTGTTACTAAATAAGATGAGAAAGAGATAGATTAAAGGACGTTTGTGCCAATGCACGCGCGCGATGGAAGGATTCGCTCTGACGAAGGGCTAACGCTCGAAACGTCAGCTTTTGAACTCTTTACGGTGGCCAATTTACAATTTCAACTTGGTCAATATTACCAGAAAAAAGAACAGTTTATAATTACATTTATTACAACGATTACTAAAAATTTAAGTTTCGTTCATAAAAAACATTGGTTTGTTATGTACTCCCATTTAGGATACAAGATATACTTGTATCTGGTGTAAATAATATCTGCGTGTGCATGTCCTATAACTCCTTGTTCCCGCGTTTTTAGACCTTACATTCACAGTATGAAATCGCAAATTTACGCATCTTTAACTTTTGCGTAAAGAAACGTAAATATAAAGCCTCTTCTTTACGCACAAGTTCCGCGTTCCGTAAAGATGCGTAAATGCAGAAAACGCGTAAAGACTGCGTAAAGGATATTAAATGTTCGTAAAGGATAAGGATCAAGATGGATACAATTAACCACTCTCTATTTGGAGAAATACTCAAAGAAATGAAAAAATTATAGCTCTTCCATCTTCCGTAGAATTACCGTGGTATTTTGACCAGTTTCGCTCATAACACTTTATGCGTCTTTAAAATTCTTTACGCATCTTTACTCACTGTTCTTTACGAACCTTTAACATTCTCTACGCACAATCAATCTTTATGTGCCGTTAATTCTCTTTACAAGTCTTTAGTGTTCTTCAACGACCCTTAACTTTCCATTTCCCCTCCAGTCTGTGCGTGCTTTTAATTCTCTTTCCGCATCTGTATTCTGTCTTTTACACCGGTTCTAAACATTCTGTTCGCATAAATATGTTTACACTACCTTTTTTTTAAACGCTCCTTACTGTGGTGTTTACGGTTTAATAACCACTGAGACGTTCGGTAGAAACACAACGATATTTAATCAACCTGTGAGACGAAACCCGACTACAGAATAGCTTCTCTTCATAAGGACCGCGTGTGCATTCCGAACATTATGATTGGCAGCTGTCAGAAACACTACATCTCTCCCCTTCTTGATTGTAAACTTGAATACATGTATGTCTAGAAAAAAATCGACTTAAGCAACTGAACTCTAATGATTAAGAACGATAAACTGGAACGTGTTTAGCTTGTCACAAAGTTCAACTGCAAGCTTCGAGTGTCTGGTTCTATTGCACAAGTAGGACAAAGTCTTTCAGTTTTGCAGGGAGCCTTGTTTGCCTCTGAGATCGCCGCAAGGGTGTAATTGGGCTTGGAGAACTTGATGACTTGTCTTGTTCTGAAACTTCTGGTGACCAAGGCTCTGCTGTTAAATCTTCGTCTGCCTGCCCTTGTGTTATCTTTTCAGCATGCCTTATGTGGTTCGGGACAACTTTGAACATGGATGAGTTCCGCGTGATAGTTTTATTCCCATTGCTTGCTGTAACCATAGATCCTTTCTTTTCTTCAACCACGAGAGGTACTGGACTGAACGGGGAGCTTAGCTTGTTGCGCTTTGGTTGCTTAATAAGGACTGTGTCTCCTAGCTTGATCTTGCTCTCTCTCACTCCTAACTTATGGTCTGCATATGCTTTCATCTTCAACTTCTGTTCTGCATCCCTATCTGTCATGTTCTTCTGTTTCTCAAGAACTGGTGGTGTCACTTCTGGTAGCGTAGTCTTGAGCTTCCTGTGATTAAGTGCTTCGCACGGCGAAATGTCAGTGGTCGAATGAGGTGTCGCCCGATACTGTCGTAGAAACTTGTAGAGTTCTTGTTTCCAGCTCTTGTGCTCAACGGTAGCGGCTCTCACGCACTTCTCTAGTGTCTTCATGAAACGTTCCGCTTCGCCATTAGCTCTTGGCCAGAGAGGCGTGATTTTGCGGTGGTGAAAACCCAGATGCTCAGCAAAGTTCTTGAACTCCGCGCCATTGAAGGGGGGTCCGTTGTCACTCTTTAAGACATCAGGAATTCCTTGTCGAGCGAAGATTGAGTCAAGCTTCGGGATGGTGGATCTAGCAGAAGTGGATGTGACGATTTCAACTTCTGGGAAGCGGCTGTACTCGTCTATGACGACCATGAGGTACTCTCCTGAAGGGAGTGGTCCAAGAAAGTCCATCGCAAGTTCTTTCCAGGGGGCGTTTGGTAGCGGTGTCATCTTTAGAGGTTCGAGTCCTTCTGCCTTACTAGTAGTTGTTGCTTGGCATGGTAAACAGCTGTCGACTTTTTCCTTAACCATCTTGTCTACACCAGGAAACCACACCTTCTCTCTGATGAGGCGTTTTGTTTTTACCATTCCTTGGTGTCCAACGTGTGCTAGGTCTACAGCTCTGCCTCTCAGTACTTTTGGGACTACAATCCTGTTTCCTCTCAGTACAATTCCTTGGTAGGCCGACAGTTCGTCCTTCACATTTCTGTACTCCTGTACTTCGGAATGTGTCCAATTGTCAGTCTCGATGGCCTTGATAAGTGCTTGGAGCGAAACGTCCTTCTCGAACTCTAACTTGATTTCTTGCAGCGTCATTGCTTTTGGCACTGCCTGGTTGCATACATAGTTCACGTAGTCTTCTGCAATGCTGCGCTCCTTGCTTTCTATGTTACTTGGATGGCGGCTCATAAAATCGGCTGGATTCTCCGCGTCCTTGCCAGGTCGATAGGTGAGTTGGCAGTTGTAAGGCATGAGCCTCAGCTTCCATCTGTCGATGCGCGCTGACGTTGGCTTGTGACTGTTAAAGATACCTAGGAGTGGTTTGTGGTCTGTGGCAATGGTGAACTCTGATCCATACAAATAAAGATGAAAATGTTCGACTGCCCAGACTACTCCTAGCATCTCCCTCTCCGTTTGAGAGTATCTGCTCTCAACGTCACTGAGTGCTCGGTAACTGATAACTTTACCATCCTGCACCAACAATCCTCCAAGTCCGACAGGGCTCGCGTCGACTATCACTTCACTCTTGAGTCTTGGATTGAAGTACGACATCACGTGATTCTTGATCAGGCTGTCTTTCAGCTTGTCGAATGCTCGTTGCTGTTCGTCGGCCCACTGCCATGACTTGTCCTTCTTGGTTAACAGTCGTAGAGGAGCAGTTATCGTAGCGTAGTTTGGAATGTAACGAGACACATATTGAGCCATTCCCAGCAGAGACTTCACCTCGCCAATGCTTTCTGGCTTGTTCATGTCAGTGATCGCTTTGATCTTGGCTGGGTCTGCCTTGACTCCATTCTTGCTGAAAATCTGTCCGTAGAACTTGATCTCACTCCTTGAAAAGGAACATTTCTCCTTGTTCAGGCGTACGCCATGTTGTTTCAGCCGTTCCAGTACACCACGGAGGTTCTCATCGTGTTTCTTCTGAGTTTTTCCATAAACGATAATGTCGTCGGACATATTCTTGCATCCAGGGAGGCCTGTGAGTATTTCTTCGATTGCGTTCTGAAAGATCTCGGATGCTGCGTTAATTCCAAACATGAGGCGCTTGTATCTTCGGAGTCCAACGTGTGTGCTGAATGTGGTAATGTAGCGGCTCTCTGGGGCCAGCTCCAGTTGGTGGTATCCAGACGAAAGGTCTAACTTGCTGAAGACTGTCACTCCGTTGAGGTCAGCAACCAGATCGTCTATGGTCGGCATCAGGTGTTTTTCTCGTTTAACAGCCTTGTTGGCCTCTCGCATGTCCACACATATTCTCACTTCACCAGAGCTCTTGGGGACTATGACAATAGGGCTCACCCAGGGTGTTGGGCCCGTTACAGTCTCATTGATGTCTAGCTCTTCTAATCGCTTTAACTCCATTTCGACATCCTTTCTGACATGGAAGGGTATCCGACGGTGTGGTTGTTGTTTGGGTGCAACGTTAGTGTCTATGTGAAGCTTGATGACTTTCCCTCGCACTTTGCCGATTCCACCGAACAGGCTTTCCAAATCTCCGTTAATGGGGGACTGGGGACTGGTCTCGTCAGGTTTGACTTGATTGATGATCTTGAGCACACCAAGTTTCGTAGCAGTGTTAAAACCCAGTAGGTTTCCTGAAGCACCTTTGATGACGTGCAAGGTTGTCCATGTGCTGCTGGCGTTGGCGAATATTTCGGCTTCGATGGTTCCCAGAACAGGTAGGGGTGTGGATGATCCGTAGGAGAAAATTCTGCGCTTGGAGGCTTCTGGTACCTTCCGTTGGTATAACTCCCTGAAGGTGCGTTCGTCTATGAGATCGACCGATGCACCGGAGTCGACCATCATTTCGATTTGCTTTCCATCGATCCTGACGTGGCAAGTTGGTTGCTTGTCACCGCCTATAGTGTATACGTATTCGTCATTTTCAGCCGTGTCTTCATGTGTGACGTGTTTTGCTGACTCAGGTCACACGGGCAAAATGGTTTAGTTTGCCACAGGAGGTGTACTTCTTGTTCCTCGCGTGGCAGGAGTCTTTGTGAGGGTATGGTCCGCCACAGTTCCTACATTTAATATTCTCTTTTCGGGAGTTGCTGCGATTGCGTGACTCGTAGCGAGTGCGTGACTCCTGGCGAGGTTGTTGATGGCGCTGTTTCCCTTTGAGATGTGTCGAGATTCCTCTCTTCTTAAACTTTACCGCGTTTACGGTTTGTTCGTGATTTTCTAACTCCTTTGCTTGTATTTCGCTTAATTCTAAGGCTCTACCAGCTTTCATGAGGTCGGCTAAGTCGAGGTCTTCTCGCAGAGCTTTGCGCCGTAGGGAATTCGATTTACAGTTCAAGATAATCTGTTCTTTGATTTCTTTGTCTGGATTTGTGAAATCGCAGGTCTTCGCTAGGCTTCTCAAGCGTGTGTGAAAGCAGTCAAGGTTTTCTCCGTCTTTTTGCTTGGCTTGCCGGAAATTGTACACTTCGTACGTTACGTTGACTTGCGGAGAGAAGTGAGCAGTTAGTTTCTCGACGGCCTTTTTGTAATCTTTGTCTCCACCGACGTCTTGAAGCGTGTCGAAGATCTCGTCGACTTCTGGACCGCCGTAATGCAGCAAAAGGGCTCTCTTCTGCGTATCATCGGAGATTCCCATTCCAATAGTTAGTCTCTCGAATCTTCCTAACCATTTCTTCCATCTTGGGCCTGCATTTCCATCGAGGTGAACTTCAAAAGGTGGGAAGTTTGGTAGAGAAATGGCCATGATGTTTACGCGGGAAAATGCTTCGGAGATCGCTTTGGATTTTTCTGTGGAAATCACTTCGGAAATCCCGTTAAATCCTTTTGGTTTTGTTGTGTGTGTGTTCTATGAATAATCCTCGTCGCCAGATGTGGTGTTTACGGTTTAATAACCACTGAGACGTTCGGTAGAAACACAACGATATTTAATCAACCTGTGAGACGAAACCCGACTACAGAATAGCTTCTCTTCATAAGGACCGCGTGTGCATTCCGAACATTATGATTGGCAGCTGTCAGAAACACTACACTTACATGCCTCCAAAAAGGATTGTGATCATATTATGAAGTTGGCTGTCGTGCAATATGCTTGTACTAATTTGTTATGTAGAACAATAAGCGAAAAGAAAATAACATTCAACTGAAACCATTGCTGTTTACAGTTGTGAAGTGATGGGTTCCCTAGGGTGCTTCTTCACCTCTTATGGGTGAGAAATATCGGGCTTACATTAAAGAGTCAAATCTCTTTTAGAGTAAGAGGCCCAGACCGTGAGTGTGGTACTGTGTCGGTGGGAGAATAAAACAGGTAATT